>NC_083318.1:24754806-24925156 GCF_963455315.2 Globicephala melas | reverse complement strand
CTGGTACCCAGTAAAAAGTTATTATATGTGTATAGAAGCAGAAAAATATGAACTATAATTAAGAAAATATCAATCAATAGAAACAAATTGAGAAATGACAAAAATTATAGAATAAGCAGGTAAGGACATAAAAAGATTATTAAATGTATTTTATACGTTCAAGATGGCAGAGGAAGGATTGAACATGTTAGCTAGACACATGGAAAATACAGACATAAAGGTCCAAATCAAACTTCTATAGATGAGAAATATAATATCTGAGATGAAAAATTCACTGGGTGGGAATAACAGCAGATTAGAAACTGCAGAAGAAAAAATTAGATACTTTAAGATATAACAATAGATACTTTCTGAAATCGAAAACGGAGACAAAACAGTGAAATCAAAAAAGAAAGTAGCTGTGAGCTGTGGGACAACTTTAAACAGCCTAACATAAATGAAGTCCTGGAAAGGGGTGGCACAGGAAAATATTTGAGAAAGTAACAGTCATATATTTCCTGAAATTAATGAAAAGTATAAATTCACAGATCCAAGATACTTGACCATTCCCAAATATTAGACCCTGAATAAAATTAAAAGGCAAATCTTAATCAAGTTCCTTAAAATCAATGATAAAGAGAATATCTGTAAAGCAGTAAATGGAAATAAACACATTACATGCAGAGGAACAAAAATAAGAATGACAACATGGTTTATGTTATAAATAATGCAAGCCAGAAAAGAGGAGAACAGCATTTTAAAATTACTTAAACACAAAATAGCTGTTGACCTCGAATCATATCAACAACAACAATAAACCTCTTTCTAAAACAAGGGTGAAATAAATATGTTAGACATAAAAAAGCTGAAAGAATTCATGACCAGCAAATTTGTCCTGTTGTAAATGTTAAAGGAGGACTTTCAGGCAAAAGAAAAATGATACCAGGTATGAATCAGTATCTACACAAAAAAACTAAGAGCACTGGAAATGGTAAAAATGTGAGTAAATTTAATTTTCTGTTATCTTTTAAAGTCTTTAAAAATAATTGTTTAAAACCAAAACAGTTAAGTGTATTATGGAGTTTATAATACATGTAGAAGTAAAATGAATGACAAAAATTGCACAAAAACCAGGAGAAGTATAAAGGAACTATAATATTGTAAAGTTCTTAAACTATACATGAAATGGCACAGTATCTCTTGAAGATATATGCTATTAACTCTAAAGTAACCACAGAAACACAAAACAAAGAGTTATAGTTAATATGCTAGCACGACATTAATAATACTTAATACTGAAGAAGACAGAAGAGGAAAATGAAGGGAACCAAGATCATATGCAACAAACTTAAAATAAATATCATGATATGACAGATGATATATGATAGATTTAATGCCACATATTAGAAACAATGATCACATTAAATGCAGATATTCTAAACAACCTAATTAAGAGGCAGGTGTTGTTAACTGAATTAAAGAAATCAAACTGTATGATGCCTAAAAGAAAACTAATTTTAAAATGTAAAAAAATAAGTACATTAAAATAAAAATATTTTCAATATTAATAATCAAAAGAAAACTTGAAAAGCTATATTAACATCAAACAAAATTGATTTTACAGCAACAAATATTACCAATCATAAAGAAGTCTATTTCATGGTGATAGGAATCAGTTTGTATTTGCACTATCTTAAGGGCATATATTTGGCCTCTGTATTTGCATTTTATAAACTGATCAATTGAATTTCCTCCTAATCCTGGCCTTTCCTAAGGAACTACCATGCTTAAGAAACAAATAGTATATCAAAGAAAAACCAAGTACATGGTTAGATTGTAATTTTTGCAACATATGCTCTGGGTTGAAATGATTGATTATCATCTGTCCTTGCATTGCCATTAGCATATACTTGACATTCAGTAAAGAACAAAAAATTTAAAACCTCAGTCACCTTGCTAATACTCTGAAAACGTGCAAGCACTTTTTAAAAAATAAGGAGCGTGCAGTCAGCTTTATTGCAATGGCAGTATCCTTTGCATCCTTTTATTTTTAATCTTACTCACACACTCAAGGTTATGGCCCATTGTATCAGGTTTGTAAAGGGAATGATGATGGATGTGAAGAAACTTATCCTGACTTCTGAATAATACTTTTAGAAGCTGTCTCGCAGAGCTGTTTAATTATGTAAGAGTGTGTGTAGGCGTGTGTGTGTTATGTCTATCAAAATGGCCAATACGTTTTCACTAATCTTCCCTGTCCCTTATTAAAATAAACCATTTATTCACAGAGATGTAAACAATATTCCAATACAGTTTTCTAATGCTTGTGCAATTTATTTGAGCATAGGAGAATAAACACTACTTTGCATAGAATAACATTGTTGGACTGACACATTTAAGAAATTTGACTTCTAATATTGGCTTTACTATAATTTGGGGATGTCCTTGATTTTCTCTAGGTCATCAGAACTTTCCTGGCTCTGCCACTAAAGCAGTTACTCTTGGGATCACGGTCCACACCTATGGGGATTCCCTAGCAAGCTCTCCAAGGGTGTGGCATGGTCTCAGCTTGAGCAAACTAAGATATATATCATTGCTTTCCCCAAATAGATGCTTCCCACATCCAAATCCTTTATCCCCCCTATATGCAATACTATGTCCCAAAAGATAAAACAAAATTTTAAAATGATTTTCTTAATAAAATATGTGCATGAGAGGTTTGTCTCACTAACTTTTGATTTGGAGAGCTTTTATATTAATCCCTCAGTCAAAAAGAAGCAAGAAGAATTCTACAATTGGTATAATGATGAGTGAACATCTGATAGGAGAGACTGGAAAAATGAACGCCTGTGAATTAAGCACATGGGAATCCATTTTTGTCATAAAAGTTACATATGCAAGATAGAATTACTTGTACTATATATAAAAGTTTGTTTTACATTTGTTTTCATTTTTTCTCCTTAGTAACTTTTGCTCAGTAAAGGTCTTAATTTTCATGAAGCAAAATGTATATATTTTCCCTCTATACTTTTTAGTGTCCCTTCTACAAAATCTTTACCTCCCCAAAATATTCTTCTGTGTTTTCTTATGGAAGCTTCGTAATTTTAGTTCTTCTATTTAAGTTCGTAACTCAATATTAAAATAGTATCTGTTGGGCTTCCCTGGTGGCGCAGTGGTTGAGAGTCCACCTGCCGATGCAGGGGACACGGGTTCATGCCCCGGTCCGGGAGGACCCCACGTGCCGTGGAGCGGCTGGGCCCATGAGCCATGGCCATTGAGCCTGCGCGTCCGGAGCCTGTGCTCCGCAACGGGAGAGGCCACAGCAGTGAGAGGCCCACGTACCGCAAAAAAAAAAAAAAAAAGAAGTATCTGTTCATGTTGTGACATGGAGTATCAAAGATCATTTCTCCTTTATGAATACTATCGATGTGCTACAACACCATTTGTTAAAGACTTTCATTTTCTCATATAATTGTCTTTTCCTTTGACCATAGATGTGTGGATTTACTTCTGAACCCTCTCTTCTGATGGAACAGAAAGACTTGTATATCATTTAATTTGTAATAACAAAAAGCTGAAAATAATCCAAAAGTCCATTAGAAAGAAAAGGGATATGTGCAAAAATCATACAATGGAAAACTATTCAACTAACACCAAGAAATAAACTATTAACATATGCACAATATGGATGCATCTCAAAAGCAATGTGTTGACAAAATAGCCTAAACACTAAAGAATGCAGAGATGGTAATACGATTTATATAAAATCAAGCAGAGGTAAAACTAATCTGTAGTTTTGAAACAGAATACTAGTTGACTATGAGGGTTGAGTATTGAGTAACAGGGGCATTAAGATCTCTATCTTGATTGGGGTATTGGTTACACAGGTACATAAGTTTTTCAAAATGCACCAAATTTTACATGAAACATTTGTCAAAACATTGATAAAGGAAACTGAAGATGATTCAAAGAAATGGTAAGATATCGCATGCTCTTGGATTGAAATAATTAATATTGTTAAAATGACCAGAAATTTACAGATTTATTAAAATCTCTATCAAATTACCCATGGCATTTTTCACAGAACTAGAAAAAATAATCCTAAAATTTGTATGGAAACACAAAAGATGCAGAATTGTCAAAGCAATCCTGAGTAAAAAGAACAAAGCTGGAAGCATAACACTCCCAGACTTCAGACAATACTACAGAGCTACAGTAATCAAAACAACATGGTATTGGGACAAAGACAGACATATGTATCAACAGAACAGAGTAGAGAGCCCAGAAATAAACCCACACCCTTACAGTCAATTAATCTTCAACAAAAGAGGCAGGAATACACAATGAAGAAAAGACAATCTCTTCAGCAAGTGGTGTTGGGAAAGCTGGACAGCTGCATGTAAGTAAATTAATTTAAAATACTCCCTCACAATCTACACAAAAATAAACTCAAAAATGGTTTAAAGATTTAACTATAAGACATGACACCATAAAACTCCTAGAAGAGAACATAGGCAAAACATTCTCTGACATAAATTGTAGCAATATTTTCTTAGATAAGTCTCCCAAGGCAGAAGAAATACAAGTAAAAATAAACTAATGGGACCTAATTAAACTTACAAGCTTTTGCACAGCAAAGCAAACCATAAATAAAATGAAAAGACAACCTACAAACTGGGAGAAAATATTTGCAAACCATGCAACTGACAAGGGCTTATTTTTCCAGATATACGAACAGCTCATAGTACTCAATATCAAAAAAAACAAACAACCCAATCAAAAACTGGAAGACCTAAATAGACATTTCTTCAAAGAAGACATACAGATGGCCAACAGGCACATGAAAAGATGCTCATCATAACTAATTATTAGAGAAATACAAATCAAAACTACAATAAGGTTTCACCTCACACCAGTCAGAATGGCCATCATTAAAAAGTCTACAAATAATAAATGCTGGAGAGTGTGTGGAAAGAAGGGAATACTCTACTGTTGGTGGGAATGTAAATTGCTGCAGGCACTGTGGAAAACAGTATGGAGGTTCCTTAAAAAACTAAAAATAGAGTTAACCTATGATCCAGCAGTCCCACTCCTGGGCATATATCCAGTAAAGATAAAAACTAACTTGGAAAGATACATACACTCCAATATTCATAACAGAGCTATTTATAATAGGCAAGACATGAAAGCAGCCTAAGTGTCCATCAACAGATGAATGGATAAAGAAGATGTGATGGAATATTATCTATAAAAAAGGATGAAATATTGCCATTTTCAGCAACTTGGATGGATTATCATACCAAGTGAAGTTAAGTCAGACAGAGAAAGAAAAATATGATATGACTTATATACAGAATCTAAAAAAATACAAATAAACTTATTTATAAAACAAAAAGAGACTCACAGACATAGAAAACAAGCTTAGGGTTACCAAAGGGGAAGGTGGGGGGAGGGGATAAATTAGGAGTAGGGGATTAACAGATACACAGTACTATATATAAAATAGATAAACAACAAGGATTTGCTGTATAGCACAGGGAACTATAGTCAATATCTTGTAATAACCTATAATAGAAAAGAATACCTATCTATCTATATATGCATAACTGAATCATTTTGATGTACAGCTGAAACACAATATTGTAAATCATCTATAGCTTAATAAAAAGAAAATTTATATATATATATATATCAGGAAATAAATTAAATAAAAATTACATTATTTGAAATGCCTAGGAAAAAAAGTGTATGTCTATAAACAGATAACCCCATGTTATGCTTTCCATGTACCAGAAAAGCAATACTTTCTGATAGAATCTATATCTCTCATCCAAGAATTTCTATTTCTTGGTTATGAACTATTACTTAGAGGTAATTAAATAATTAGTGAAAATATGATGTTATATTATAAAACAATATGATATGAGATAGTTTATAAGATTTCACAAACAGTATGTATATAATAAGTTAAAAAGGAAATTGAAAGCAAATTATAATAAAGTAAAACCAAAGTTGAGAATATGTCATGTGTCATATATATGACAAACATATGTGATACTATGTCACAAATATACATGTCATTAATCAGAAGCAGTTGATAGATTATGGTAAAAGTCTGTCTCTGAATTTTCTACTAGTCACCACAAAAAAGAAACACAGTCAGCTATAAGATTCACAAAGAAAAAAAATATGGTTTGAAGTAAGACAAGCATTTTTTTTCTTGCTTTGAAACAGGACATTGAGTTTTTCAATGTGTTTTACCAAGTAATAAAATGGGCAATATCATCAATCTCATCCCTAAAAAGTTTTAGAAAATATATTCAACTCTTTCAACTATTCTTCTAGGTTCAACTATTTCTTTTCTTCTGATTTTGCCAATTAAAATGACATAATGTCAAAGTGTAATAGAGTGAAATTTATCCTTTGAATGAACAAAATATACAGTCTGAAGCAGTAAATCTATAACCCTTCCTAATGATGACTGTAATTTAGAAGGATGAGAGATTGGTGCTTTTAAAGCAGTATTGAACATTTTTTCCTTCCCAACTTAACATATAGTAAAAATTGAAGAACCCTGTTAAGACTGCATTATCTGCAATGAGCCCAGATGCTAATTTAGTCTAGGTCTGTATTCAGTGAATTGCATGATCATTGAATTAAAAAGAAAAAAAAACAACCAGAACTCCCTTTTTTTGGTGAAAATGTGTATTTTTTTTTTTTTTTTTTTTTTTTTTTGCGGTATGCGGGCCTCTCACTGTTGTGGCCTCTCCCATTGCGGAGCACAAGCTCCGGACGCGCAGGCTCAGCGTCCATGGCTCACGGGCCCAGCCGCTCCGCAGCATGTGGGATCTTCCCAGACCCGGGCACGAACCCGTGTCCCCTGCATCGGCAGGCAGACTCTCAACCACTGCGCCACCAGGGAAGCCCCCTAAAATGAGTACTTTTAAGGAAACAGAAATTTCATTTCTAACCTATATCAAGATTATTAAGTTGTATCATCATTGGAGATATATTTTTCTACATACTCACAGCCTCCAGAACATTGATTTCTTAGGGGCAAACTGCCGAAAACCTGACTCTCAAACAGCTTCACTAGTATCACCATAAAACTATACCATAAAACATGACACATACTAGTCAGTGTCACCATAAAACATAAAAAGATATGTTAATCTTTTAAATAAGAATATTGACAATATACAAAGAATCATGTTTCCATGCTTCTGACAGATTAAATTATGAGACGTTTATCTAGAATTTATTTAAAAAAATACAACTATAACAACTTAATTTTTTATCTATCATGCATAAACTTCGTGTTCAAAAATATCTTCAAGTATTCCATAAATTACACTCTTTAAAATTTGTAAATAAATTTTCTTATTAATAAAACATTTGGGTACCCAAGATAAAATGTAAAGTGTTATATTTAACATTTAACTGATTAAAATATGTGGGTAAGATGAAAAAATACAAGTTGAGAACACAAAAATGTTCAAGTATATATCATGAATTGTTCCAATTTCCTCCCTAAATGTCAAGTACTAACTGTATATTTTACATGGAACAAACACTGGAGGGTGCTTGCTAATATACTTCTGAAATGACATTTTCTTAGTATGACCTTTCCTTCTAACAATAACTTACATTTTAATTAAATTGGACCATTTTCATTACATGCCAAATATCTCAGTGCCATACATTATCATCGTCCTTTGTCAGCACTGATAGTTAAAGGTCATGGGCTTAAATAATTATTGAGATTAACAGAATTGGTAATTTATGAGAAAATGGCACATAGATGGTAGTTTTTCTTTCAGAAAAGTGAAACTTTCTAATATTTGAATAGGTTTGAAAGAAAGAATATAAGAATGAAATGACTCAGATGGTCATTAAAAAAAAAAAAACTCAAAATTTGAAAGTGTCTATGGGCTTCTAAGTTTATATTATCTCTCCATATTTTCAGCTTAATATCTCATTTTTAAAATAAAGCCGTAAACATACAAGCTGAAGTAAGTTCTAAAAAATCCTATTGTTTTGAGAAATATCATGAAAAAGAAAGTGAAAATATGATTAATGATTATTTTCATCATACAATAATTCACAATTATAAAAAAAATAATCAGAACAAAGTTAAGTGTAAAAATTATCATCAACAAATGCCTTGAATGCCCTGTTTTTTTTTGGTTTTAATTAAATTTCATTTTTAAAACTATTCATATGAAGTATCATCAGATAAAATGGCAAACTGTGAAAAAGACAAAAAAAATGACTCCTTGTAATAATGCACCTGTTATTCTAGTATTTTATTTTAACATCCAAAAAGTTAAGAAATAAATAACTTCACATTGTCAGTAAAGTACACAAAATTAAGATAAACCTATACCACTTGTAACTTCTTTTATTTAACTCTGTATAATTTTATGGATATATTTATTTTTACATAGTTATATTAACCTTTTAAAAATTAAAAGTATTAATATTGTATAGTCAAAAGTCATTCTATTACTTCCGCCCCCCCCTTCTTTATCTAATCCCTTCTTCCTGTAGAGGTAACTGTTGTTACTACTCTCTTTTGTACCTTCTCAAAGTTTTTTTTTTTATGTATATAAGAGCAAATAAAAGGTTCTTTTTGAAAAAAATAGAAATTATGATGTGCAATGCAATGTGTTCTGCACTTTGCTTTTTCAACTAAATACATGTTGTAGTGTATTTTAAAAGAAAATTAAGAGTTTTCTTATCTATTTACTGCTTCATAGTTTTTGTTTCATGGATAGATTTATCATAACATATTTATTCAGTCTTCTATAAATAATCATTTTGACCTTTAAAAAATATAAATACAAGTAATGCTGGAATGATTAATCTTGTAGATAGTTATCTTTCACCACAGGAGATCATTTAAATCAGTAAGAAAGAACAAATAATAAAATAAATAAATAATGTATACCAATAAACAGTTAACATAAAAGGAAATATAAATGGCCTAGCAACATTTGAAAGATGCTCAAGTTCACTCATACTAAGAGAAATTCAAATTGAAACCACACGAAGATACGACTATTTGCCTACAATATTGGTGAAAATTCACATTTGATAACAAACATGGAAAGTAAAGATGTAAGAAAACAGATTGGGAAAATAAGTGCTTGCACACGTTAATGGTGGGGTATAGAGTGAAACAACCACTGTGAAGAGCCATATAATTTTGTCCAAGTACTACATATGCATATATAATTTTATTCAATTGAATAAAATTACAAATGCATTTACCTTTTGATCCGGATTCCCACTTTTGGAGTTCTTGCACACTGGTGTAAGTGGGGGCGAATACACTAGTTTAGCTCTTACGGGTTTGTTTTAACCAAAGGTTTGGAAGAATGCAAATGTCCCTCAAGCAAGGGACTGTTTAAATCGTGGTATAGTTTATTTAATGGAATATTATCCAGCTAAGTCAAAGAACGAGGGAACAAAATTAGATGATATGCAAGATATATATTATTAAGTGAAACAAGCAAGGTGTACAATTTTATATATTTTGTGGAAAAATAGGGGTATCAATACATATACTCGCTTATATTGTATAATGTTTTTTGCAAATGGTCTCAAATTCTTCAATAATCCTTCATCAAGAGATGAGATACATGTATTCCTCCTCTGAACTTGGTTAAAATTGTGACTCAGTTGTTAACAATAGAATGTGTCAGAAGTGATGCTATGTTACCAAGAGCCAGCTTCATGGACATGCAACCTGTCAGTCACACAGAACTCTATGCATATAAGGATCTCATGTTCAGTTTAACACTCTACCTTCATAGTCTTGAAATTCTTAAAAATTACTGAACAATCTGGGTCTGCATTTTCATTTTGCACTGGGCTCTGTATATAACTATTGAAGCTGGGTTATAACAGAAAGGCTACTTGTACTTTGTCCACTGAACATTCACGCTTGGAGCCCTGAGATGCTTTGTAAGAATTCCAACAACCTTGAATACACTGTGTGAAATTCAAGCTACATGCAGGGGCCATGTACAGGTGCTCTGATGGACCTTTGAGTCATTTGAGCCAAGGGGCAAAATTTGTGACTCAATGAGTCTTCAGTGATGCCAGAAGCCAGCTGCAGGATTACGAGCCTTTGAGCTGTGTCTGGGTTGAAACTGCTAACACCGTGGAGTATAGACAGACAATCCTTGCTGTGCCCTGACAGAACTGATCACATATAGATACTATTCAACTTAAAAAATAAATGGCTGTTTCAAGCCACCAGTTCGAGGTAATTTGTTATGCAGAAGTAGTAGCCAGAACATTTTAAGAAATGCTGGAAGGAAACATAAGAACAAAACAAAAATTATTTATAGGGTATTGAAGTGGAATCCAAGAAAGGAGGGGCAGGACAAGGATGGGAGGATATTTCACTATGTATCTTATATGTTTGGATCTTTGAACCAAGTGGTTGTATTTTTCTTCAGCAAATGAATAGAAATATGACGAAAAAATGAAAAAAAAATAAGCTATTATTTTAGGATGTGTGGGTTGAAGAGAAAATATTTTTGCATTAATGAAGGGGTGGAATTTCTGAATATAGTTTGCTGAACACTTGGGATCCTTGGCTTAGAGAAAGCCTTGGGGAGTTAATTTATAATTCTATACATAGTTCTAGAAATCCAGAGAAATTTACCTAACTAGAGAGGAGTTTTTTTTATATTTCTGGGGAAAATGATGCTCAGGACTTTGGAAACATATCTAGTTTGTAAAAGCCAGTGACACTAGGGTTTATCTGACTTGAAGAGGTATATTTAATTTCAAAAGGTTATGGTGAGAACCCAGAAATATTTCTACACTTTCTTCATGAAGCAAAGATTATTCTCCTTTTTTTATCTCCTCTATTTAAGAAAATATTATCTATTTTTCCCTACCCCTCACTTACAGATTTTCATGTTACTCACACAGGGTATTTTTCCATCTGTTTTCACTGCATTACCCCACTGGTAAGGACTAGAGCAAGAGGGGACCTAGCATTTATCACTTACTACAAGGTAATATAAAATATGTCTCTGATTCAGAATACCTCACATGCACACTGAGGATAAAGTTAATAAACATTAATATTTAAAACCAACAGTATATATGTACATTTGATAAAAGTATATAAAAATTACACATCAAAAAACAAATATTAGAGTAGAAGGTATTTCAAGAAGAGAAGCTGGTCTGATTTAAGGTGGGAGCACAGAAATAGATTCAGTAGTATTAGCACAGATTTCTTCTTGAGTGTTAGTATGATGGATGTTCTTTTTATTGTTTTATTTCATAATGTGCATATGTCTCATTATTTATATATAAAATTAAAGTGTATATATATATTGTTTTTCTTCCAGTTTTATTGAGATATAATTGGCATACAGTACTGTATAACTTTAAGGTGTATAGCATAGTGATTTGATTTATATATATCATGAAACAATTACCACAATAAGTTTAGTGAATATCTATTATCTCATATAGATAAAAAAATAAAAGAAAAAGAAAAAAAGTTTCCTTGTGATGAGAAAAAAACTTAAAAACAAGGTATACATTCCAGAGTCAAGAATATGATCTGACATGCACCCCCATATTCATAGCAGTACTATTTACAATAGCCAAGATATGGAAGCAACCTATAGGTCCATTAACAGATGATTGGATAAAGAAGATGTGGTACATATATACAATGGAATACTACTCAGCCATTAAAAAAGAATGAAATAATGCCATTTGCAGCAGCATGAATGGACCTAGAGATTAACATACTAAGTGAAGTAAGTCAGAAAGAGAAAGACAAATATCATATATCACTTATATGTGGAATCTAAAATATGACACAAATTAACTTATCTACGAAACAGACTCACAAACATAGAGAACAGACTTGTTGCCAGGAGGGAGGGAGGGGGAGCAGGGATGGATTGGGAGTTTGGGATTAGAAGATGCAAACTATTATATACAGAATGGATAACAACAAGCTCTTACCGCATAGCATAGGGAACTATATTCAATATCCTGCTGCAAACCATAATGGAAAAGAATATATATATATATATAGTCACTGAATCACTTTGCCATACAGCAGAAATTAACACAACTTTGTAAATCAACTATACTTCAGTAAAATAAATTTAAAAAAAGAATATGATCTGGAAGTCCAATTAGGAGGTGACTGCATTTCTCCTGGAAAGAAAACATGGTGTCTTGGACTAGAGATGTAAGGAAAGATAGAGATGGTGAGTCATGTTTAGATTTGAGATATATTCTGAAGATGGTTATAATAGTATTTAAAGATGGATTGGATGAGCAGTGTGAAAGAAAAGTTTAAGATTACAATATTTCTCACTGAACAACTGGTTTAATAGTTTCCTAATTCATTGATATAAGCAATACTGATGGAATAGTTCACAGTTTAAGAAAAATTCTATTTATCATAGATCTAATTTTATTAAAAACAAGATAATAACAATGTAACATGACATTTAAAATATAAATTCTCAATTGAACATAAAGGTCTGAATTCATATTGCCGAACTTTTTAGTTCTTCTTTGGAATATAGAGGGTGACTGAACAGTATAAATTTTGGTGATTAAATGGATAACTATTTTTACAAACCTATATTTCAGTCAAATATGATATAATTGCTTGTTGGATAAATTTCCAATTTCTTTTAAAATAGCAATGATAGAAATTATAGAGATTCCTTCAACTAAAATTTAGTTGCAAATACATTAATCAATTGTTCAAGTTACAGAAGTTATTGTCTGTTCCGATGAGGTTTGCTTGGAAAGCAAAATACAGACTTAATTTGTACTATTACTTTGTTCTATTTCTCTCTAGCCGCACCACCCCCGCTCCCTGCCTACCCTGGCAAAAACACTTTCTTTTCTTCCTGCTTTTCTGCCTGCCTTCCTCACATTGTTTTCAGTGGTTTTTCCTCACACTGTAAGTACAATAAGCAATTAAATATCATCTTCTACACTGTGACACTACCTGTTATAAGGTAATATGAAAACAGTGTAATTAAAACTCTGATAGATGACAGATGATTCATAAAATGACAGAGATGCAGCTAATTAAAAGTCTCTAGATTTCCTAATTTTTCATCTAAAATATATTAAAATATATTTTACTAATCCAGTTAGACCCCACATATTATAAAATTAATAGCAATCAAGGCAAAAATTTATTCAGACATGTGTATTTTCATATATATATATATACACACACATAAACACATATACATTATCTGCATTGATATCAGTCATAAAAAATGAGAACTATATGCTGATATATAAACTCAATCTCATGCAGAAAGTCACAGTTTATCTCTTTTCAATTATTAGCAACAAAGAACCCTTTAACGTTCTATATATTAGTCATTGTTCTTAATACAAGCCAAAAACCACTTCACTATTATAAAATTAAGCAGAAATATAATTTGTTAATGAATACCTACAAACTGAGAGAATTAATACCTGTCTGCAAAGTGGTTTTAGGAATAGAAATATTACATGTGAAGTGTCTTAAACATAGAAGACAGTATTAATAGTTAGCATTTATTAGTTGAACTAGAATACTATAGAAATAAATCATGGCTTACAAATGAATTTTATAACATAGTTCTAAAATACAGCATGTTAAAATAATTTCAAAAGGGTTGAATTATCAAGTACAATCCTCCCAATTACATGGACTATAGTCCAGTCAATTTGCAATGTCTTTATCCTTGACCTTGAAGGCAAATGCCATTTTTTATAATTATGATAAAAAGCCATATCATCTCTATTCCTTGAGTAGCTCAAGATTACAGAAAACTTTACTAACATAAACTCTAAAAAATCACTTTTGTGTGTATGTACTAATACATTATAATATTCTTAAATCTACTATAATAAAAATACATCAAGAGACACAATAACCTGATAACCAGTAGCCATGTCATTTATACATATTTAAGGAAGATAGAATGTGGATGAGTACTGTAACAATTCAGAGTTGAGCACCCTCTTGAGAATTGAATCCAATTTTGTTTTCTTAAGGTTTATGTTTATTATCTTATTAGGAATGCCCTGAGTGATAGCTACAAAAGGTAAAACTTAATAGACAAATTCAACCTTGAATCAAGGGAATCTAAATGAAGATTACTATCTCCTGCATACTAGATTCCAGAGAATACAGAGAACAAGGGGAATAAACTTCATTTGACACATATCTCTAAACTGTTAGCTTCCGAAATTTACACTAGGTGATTTGTCAGGGTAATCCTTAAGAAAGATTACTACAACAAACATATTGCAGTACTCTAAACTGAATAGGATATAAGTCTGTGATAGATTGTGGCTACAGACATGCTGTAGGGAGAGAGAATCCTTTCATAAATATTTTAGCCTTAGTATTGCAAAAGCCATCAAGTATATGATTGAGTTAGAAGATGCCTGAAATGCTGTTAACAGGAGAACAGCCTGCATTACAGTCGTATGGGCATCTGTGCCCTAGAACTAATACAGTATTGATCTGGAGAAGTCAAAAATGCAATCAACTCGAGTGATTTCCTATGAAGGTGTTTTCTTTCTTCTGGGAAGTTTCACAATTATTATTCTGTGCAAACCCTACACAACTGGGATACCTATATTCTAATTTCAGTAGTGCTCTATTCCTAATAAAATTTGTAAATTCACTCAATTCCCATTTCAGATTTGTTTACTTTATAAAAACTACTCAACCCACAATAACTCTATTCTTAACATTTATGAAGTAATTATTCTGTGTATCAATCTCATACACATACTATTCTTTCAATTAGATTCAAACTCTTTTGAGAAGTTACTTCATTTTCTTTTTTTTTGGTACACTTCCTAAACCCTGGTTCTTACCAGATAAAATAACTTGTGGATTATATGTGTGTAAGTATGGCATTTATACATATGAGTTTGTATTTATGTATGTAATATGATATATATCCTACTCTTTATTTATGGTTATTTAGTAACTTTTACGTATATATTCCAAATACATGAATTTTCATACAAGTAAAGAAAATACTATAAAAACTCTACAGAGTCACTTTGAGCTGGTCTGTGTCATTTAATTGTTCTGTTATCAGTATCAGTTTAAGCTTTCTGATTCTTCATTTCTTCAACTGTAAAATGGTCGTAAGTATAGATATATGACTCATAGATAGATTTATATCTGTATATTTATATAGAGTTACATATTTAGGATAATAGATTTAAAGTTATTAGAAGAATAAGCAAAGTGATGCATATAAGGCACTAAACATAGTCATATTCACACAAGCTCTAAAACATGTTGCCATTACTAGGAAAGGAAAAGATAACTTTTTATAAGTCCAGATTAAATTTCTTAAAATTCAGAATTGAAGTATCTTAATTTAATGAGGTTTAAATGCAACATCAAACTGTCAGACCATAATATATACTACTAATAACAATAGTTTGTTATATTTAAATTGATACCATTCTTCTCTAGATTAAAAAAATTGTACTTATAAATGGCTTACTTAGCAAAATTAGATATAACTGTTATCCCATTATTACTATTTTTTTATTAAACTGACATCAAAAATAACTATTCAATTAAAACTCCTTATATATTTGAAAACATAAGGAGTCACCCTAGAAATTGTATATTGTAAAATCACCAAAAATAAAGATTCACAAGGATACATATCTTTCCATTTGTTAAATGATACCAAAATATTGTTTTCAAAGATTATTTGATGCAAAGAATAAGTATTTCCTTTGCATATATTGTGAGTATTTTATAGATTAAGAAAGCAATTTTCCCTTGACTCCTTCTGTAAAATATTTAGAAAGTTACCAAGAACAAAGAATTTTAAGCAATTTTAAGAATTTATGCTGCGTTGAACCAAAAAGGAAAGATGGACAAAATATATTTAAAGTCAATTTATACAACAGAAAAAAGTGCTTTGGTCTGTATAGTTTTTCCCCACCCCCCATTTAAGAAATAAAGACAATATACAATAAATAAGTCATACTTCAAAAGTACCAACAGGAATCCATGTAAAATAAATCTTAGTATGAGCGCTAAGAACCAGTAAGATTGAAAAAATGAATACATAGTTGCAATTATTGATACTTATTTGGACCCTATGAAATATATTGGGATATTTCCAAGCAAATATATATAATGCCTTGAGACATATAAACATAACACTGTACCTACTAAAGGGCAGAAATATTGACTATTCATTTTCTATAATATTTATCTAACATTTAATATTAAATGGTAATATTTAGTCAGCTAAAACCAATATGATATCTTATATTCTTTGTTAGTTAGGAAACATTCCTGAAATGTTAGTTCACACAGCCCTGTTTTATTATGTGCAATGTTAGTTCACACAGCCCTGTTTTATTCTTTTATTATGTGCAATATGAATAAATGATTTCTAATAGATTCTTTCATTTGGTAAAAAAAGCGGAAATGTGCTGAATATTCTCCAACTGCCTTGTTTTCCTCCCCAGCCAGATTTATTATTTGCTTTTTACTTCTCTGTTATGTGCCCAGAGGGCTAAACTTGACTAAGTCATACATGTTTCTCCATTGGGGAAGGGGGGTCCAGATAGTGGCCAGTTAGAGTTCAAAATGTAGAATCTGAGGTTGGGTATATTTATCATGTCCACCTACAGTTCCATCTAGCCATTCTAGCCCACCTCTCCTCTCTCCTTTTTGGATTACTCCCATACTCCCATAAAGCATACTCTCTTTATCTCCAGAATATTAAAAATAAATAAATAAATCTCTTAATCTCATTTCCAATGCTAGTTACTATCATATATCTTTGACACTTCTGTCAAAAAATTTCTCAAAGAAGTTAATTTGCTATCTATAGTTCCTGTTCATTCATTCTTTCTTCATTCACTCAGTCAGGATTTGATGTCCATGTTCCTAAACCTGGTCATCAGTTCTCAGGTCTTTCCTTACTTGACCTAGCAGCATTTGATACTGCTGCTGTTGATAACTCCCTTTCTACTGCATTTTCTTTACCTGGCTTCCACAGCCTATGTCCTATGTCCCTGGTAAATCCTTTTCATTCTTAATTGCTTGACACTCTTTTCTCAGACTTTTTAATGCTGGAATGTTCCAGGGTACAAGTTCTGGTCCTTTGCTTTTCACTTTCTCTACTTTTACCATTCTAGTAATTTCATCCAGTGTCATGATTTTATTAATATAATCTCTTTATGTATCAATGACTCTCAAACTTGTATATATAATCCAGTTAGTTATGTGTCCCAAAGTTTAGGCTTATAAGTACAATTTTCTATTAGATATTCACATTCAAGTGTCAAAACTGAACTCCCTATCTGATCTCCCCAGAAACCTGACACAGGATTATCTTTCCACAGTTTTGTTAATAGTAACTCCCTCATTTCCACTTGTTCCTCTGTCCACCTTTCCTTCATACCCCACTGAATTCATGAGGAATTCTTTTGACTTTATCTTCAAAATGTATTTGAAATAAAGCAGATACCATCCTTATCTCCTAATGGGGTTTTACCTTTTTCTCTTACGTTTATGTATTTTATTCTCAACACAGTAGGTAGAGCTACTATGAAGGTTTATCAACTGATACACTTATGGTTTTGTAATTTTCATTATATGTAGTTGGGAGACTATCCCTGTAAATAAATAAAACAAAGTACCTATTATATACTGGTCAGTGATATTTCAGGCAAAGTCAATAATATGTTTGTAGGAATGAATATTTTAATACTATGTCAGGTCTAGAAACTCTAATGGCACCAAATCCATTAGAGTTTGATGATCCTGGGGCATTTGGTTTCCACCTCTTGCACATAAGAGCAGTTGTTTTTAAAATGATCATAAAAGATGCTTGCCTAGCTGCTGGTTGAACATATGAAGGAACGGGGAAACAGGGATACTTAATTTATTTATTTCTTCTTTGTATAATGCTGATTCATTTTATTACTTATTTAACAAATATTTGTTGAAGCATTACTATCATGTTACATGTACATTGAATAATATTAAAAGAAATATGAAAAATATACTAGTAACTTAGGTTAACAATAAATATTTTTTATTTCTACTTTATATTTCCAGACTTTCTTAAATTACAATCAAATTCTGTAACAAGTGATGAATTATTCCATTTTCATACCTAATCTTGAGATTATGTGACTTGTCTTAGCATTTAAGGAAAGTCCCTTTAACTATGAACAGAAAGTAAGTATGCAAGGCTATTTTTTTTTTTTTTGCCATGCCACGAGGCTTGTGGGATCTTAGTTCCCCAACCAGGGATTGAACCCGGGCCCTCGGCAGTGAAAGCAAGGAGGCCTAACCACGGGACCACCAGGGAATTCCAGTAAGTGTGCAAGGCTTTAGTTGAGACAAAACTGATAAAACTAGGAATCCTGCAACTTGGTCCCTAATCTTCAATTTGAACCCAATTCACTTCAAGAACAACTTTTATACACTATTGAATATGTTGATGATGCAGCTGCTTACACTTAAGATATTTTATTTAATACTAAAGAATAATCAAGTGAAAGTTAAATGCTCCATTTTATTATATACTATATAAATGCTTTATTTCCAAGTTTAATGCTCAAAATCCTTATGACAAGAGAGTGACCTTGATTCTCCTGTTTTTTCTAAGAAAAACCCAATAAGCCCTTCACTATATAGTTCATTACATTGACATTGCCATTCAGTCAAGTCTCCCTAAGAGCCAAAATGGATAAAAACTTCAAAATTTTATATTTATATCTTGATTCGCTCTGTTTGGATTTATCATGTTGTGACAAATTTATTACCAGAGCTTTGCCCACTCTGAAAATTCTGTTAGTGTTTCATTATAAAATATAAAATATGTCTACAGGATCATACAAATACCCAGTGATTGAATGCAGTCTTTGCTAGGTAAACAGTTTCTATTTTATATCCTTGATTTTATTTTTATGTGGTTTCTGACCTATCCTCTGATAGCTTTTAAGATGGTATCCTATCTCTGTCCTTTCCTAATATTTTCATTATGTGTCACTGAATACATTTTGACATGGTTTTTAAATTGTCTGTTTATGAGCATCCGATAGTTGGTGTAAATAGGATCACTTTGCTTTGTGTTTTCTCAAGAAGTTAAAATTAGTTCAGCTTTTCTGTTCCATCTTAATGTTACAGTTCAAATACATATTATATTGCATTTAATTAAATTCAGCAAGAATGCCACATATTATATCTTTTCAGCCAGAAAGTACTTAGCACACTGCAGAGATAAATGCGTCACTGAGCAATACAAAAAGCAGTTTAGTATTAGAGAAAAATACAACTTAAGAAAATTAAAGTTACTGACAAGAACAGCAGATGACCTTTATACATTTAAAGGAAAAAAATGCTTAGAACCATTTTATTTAACTTGACCTTGCCATAGGGAGATGAAAATTCCTTGATTGCTATTATCCATCCATCCAAGATAATTTTAAGACTTATTTAAAAATATTTTAGCAAAAAAATCCTCTGACCTCCAGGATTAGAAATTGTGTAGAATGCTTAGCTTGAACTAAAAATAAATACTGTTGATTAGAACTTCCAATTTGGCTATCAGTATAGAATGTTTTGTGATATTTTATAGCTATTCAGTCATGAAGTATTTGGGATATTTGGCGAGGTTCAGCTGGAATGACCCAGCTAGAAAATTCTTTGGTTAGGAACTGCAGATCCCCGAATACAATATTTTGAAGAACTATACTTTACCATGTTTATTTGATCCAGCCTTAAATTTCAGATAGTGTGCACACAGACTGGTAATGGTAGACATATAATTTAATAGTCAGTGAGATCAATGGAATCAGAAATTTAATCTGTGAAGTGGCAGATAGCTTAATAAATCACACTTTATTATATTTCTAAAACACATCAGTTATATGTTATGAAGCTATGAAAGGAAGTTCACAAACTTTATGAAATTGATGAAAGGTTAAATTAAGAAAGGAAATATTTCTTTAATAGTATAACCAAGCAGGACCCTATGGGGCCTTCCAAGGAGAGATCCCTCCAAGTCTTCCACTTGCCTCTTGTTTGTAGAAAAGCTTTAGTCTCCCAGGCCTCCCCTGAGTCACAGAAGGTTGGCTCAAGAGTTAATGATTGGAAAAATGTGAACATGCAGTAACAAAAAAAATCACCCGGGCCAGGATCTAATTTTGACAGCTTCCCCCCATCCCTTGGAAAACCCACTATGCTGGTTACAACCTTAAAGCCTTTGCACTCTAAGTCACCACATCTGAAAATGGCTATAATTTTCCTCATAATTTTAAATGTTAGATAATATATTATCTAACATTTAGAATTATGCACATTTGTATGTTACAAAGGATATTACAAAGGTTTCAGTTTAGCGAGGCATACTTCACCAACTTTTCTAAATTACCTTCATATCCCAGCTACTTTCTGCACATCATCGGTTTTGTTGTTGTCGGTGGTGGTGGTTTGTTTGTTTTACTTCATAGTAGCACTTACTGAATTTTTTTTATTTGTTTACTTACATTTTGTGTCCCTTCCCTTCCTTCTGGATAGAGACTTTATATGTCTTGTTCACTGCTTTCATGTTCCCAAAACCATGAATAATGCTGAACTTACAATATTAACTTGATACAAATATGAACAAATGAATACAGGGATTCATTAAACATATTACATTACAAAAACTGATGCAATAAAAATGTCATAGATTACCAACTGAAAGTTTTCCAATATTTTTGGACAAAGCTCTATGTTTATTAGCATTTGAAACCTAGTTTTATTTTTGTTTTTTGCGGTACACGGGCCTCTCACTGTTGTGGCCTCTCCCATTGCGGAGCTCAGGCTCCGGACGCGCAAGCTCAGCGGCCATGGCTCACGGGCCCAGATGCTCCGCGGCATGTGGGATCTTCCTGGACTGGGGCATGAACCCGTGTCCCCTGCATCGGCAGGCGGACTCTCAATCACTGCGCCACCAGGGAAGCCCTGAAACCTAGTTTTTAAGGAATGTTCTTCTTCATTTATAAGTCCTTACAACTATTTTGTTGACCAACATGAATGACTAAAACACATTAAAATGTGTCATTAAGAAAGAGTTGAGAACTGTGCCATTAACTCTGCTCACTTGAATTTTAGCTCTTTCTTTTATTTTTGAGTCTTTATCTTTCATTTGCCAAAGGGCAGATTGAATTACATATGGTTCTAATGTAAAGCAAATATACCTAAATTAGCCCTGCATTTTAAATTATTTACATTAATAAACTAGGTGAATTTGAATGTAGGTAATACTCTTTATAGAAAAAATTGTAAGCATTTAATAAGAAAAACCTTATAATAAGAACAAACTTTTATTGAGTGTGTATGGTAGATCAAGTATGCCTTTAAGTGATTTAACATATATTAATTAATATCAACATATATTAACTGTCAGTCCCTTTGAGCTTCTATAACAAAATACCATAGACTAAGTGGCTAATGAACAAAACAAGTTTATTCCTCACAGTTCTGGGAGGCTGAGAAGTCCAAGATCAAAGCACTGGCAGATTCTGTGTCTAAGGAGAGTCCACTTCCTCATGGATAGTACCTTCTAGCTGTAACCTCACATGGTGGAAGGAGCAGGGCAGCTCTCAGGGTCTCTTTTATTACGAACATTACTCAGTCATGAGGGCTCTGTCTCCATGACCTAATTGCCTCCTAAAGGACCTACTTCCTAATTCCATCACATTGGGAATTAGGTTTTAACATACGAGTTTTGATGGTCAAACATTCAGATCATAGCATTACTAATGCATTAAACATATATTAACTAATACATGTATGATTTTTCAGATATGAACTAATGTTCACAAGACATCTATAACTAATGTTACTCATTAATCTCTCTCTTACAGATAATGAAACTGCAGCATAGAACAGTCAGATAATTCTCCCACAATTACAAAACCTGTAAATGGAGAATTAGGATCAAATTCAGACATTCTGAAACAAGAGCCCATAGACTTTACTTCTAAGCCGTCAGACACATAAAGACAGAATCAATTTTGTACTTGTTGATTTGTAATGCTGAACTTTTATCTTACCATCCTATGTTACTAAGATACATATTTTTTCAATTGCCAAGTATTTCATCAAATTTCTTTTTTTCCATTATCCACTACTCAGAATCTCTACCATAACTCTAGGAACATTTCTGATGCAATACAGATTCCTAAGTAAACTGCATGTGAAATATAAAAATATTGCAAATGTTTTCTCATCTGTATATTTATTGACAGAGTCTAAGAAGAAGAGAATGTGATATTACATTTCTAAAGTAATTTCCGATAACCAATGTAATGTTTGCCAAATTGAAATTTTATTAAATATAAATTTCAAAAGCTAGGTAAAAGTAATCTGTTCCCTCTAATATTATTCTTTGAATTCACCATTTTGCACAGTGAATTTCTGCATCACAACCATACCTTGGTGTACTTGGAGTTTCAATCTTCACAAAAATTATATTAGGAAGTAGAGGAGTTGTCAGCAGCAATCCATCAGAGATATCAGGAAAAGCAACTTTAGTATTTAAAATAATTATACTTAGATGCTGAGATCATGTGCCTCAAGGAAAATTTTGGTATGCTTTTTTCTCTTATTTATAATTTATTAAATGTGATTTATCTTCATCCATTTAGAGAATTCCTGCTGCTAGCTTTATGGTAGTATTTTGCATAGATTTTGCTATAGGTGACATTCATTTTTGTTACATACTTTATTCATGATTAATATGCAGATGTTTCTCAAAGCAAATTACCATATATATTTGATAAATGCAACATGTTATTTTTGAAAGTTAAGATACATATTTAAAAGAGGCAGAGTAGTGTCTTCAGAGAGAGCTTTAAGACCCATCATTGTTTAATATATTTGTTGTATTTCTTGTTGTTCAGTTAACTTCACAGGCTGTAACAGTGGCCTTGGTATCTACTAGTCTTAGTACAGCATATAGCTAACAAAAGCTCTGCTTTGTGAACAGAGTTAGGAGTCACAGCAGATACTTTACTGTTCTGGACTAAAATTGGATACCCTCTCCAATTCACATTATCAATACTGTCTTAAATATATTTATGGTTGAATTTAATAAGGACAATAATCAAAATTAATTAATAATCTGGATGTTATGGCAAGTTGTATTTTACAAGCTTTTTTAAAAAAAAATTGTAACCTTTTTCTTCCTACTTTCAATTTGTCACAATTACTATATATCTTAATCTCAAACTTTCCCCACTATAACAAATATACTTGGCTCCCAGCAAAGACAACCTTCTAAAGCTGATATCGTATGGGGTATTCTTTTTTCTTTTTTCTTTTTTTTTTTTTTTTGCTAGGTACGCGGGCCTCTCACTGTTGTGGCCTCTCCCATTGCCGGAGCACAGGCTCCGGATGCGCAGGCTCAGTGGCCATGGCTCACGGGCCCAGCCGCTCCGCGGCACATGGGATCCTCCCGGACCCGGGCACGAACCCGTGTCCTCTGCACTGGCAGGTGGACTCTCAACCACTGCGCCACCAGGGAAGCCCTCTTTTTAAATTTTAATGTTAATTTTCTAACATAACTTAATGTTTCATATGTTTTACTATCATTATAATTAACTACTTTATTATAGGTGAGGATTAATTCCTTCTATTTCATACCTACATTATGAATATTTTAATTGCAAGTAAATACAACTATATGATTCTCTTAACTTTCTAATGAGCACCAATAATATTATTTACTTCCTTGATAACATCTTTTTACCTGAATCTTGAGAGGTAAAATTTTAAGACACTTTGTTGTAAATTATGAGAACAGTTTTCTGGCGTACTACTTTAACTTTTTGGAACTTGTTAATTTAACTTGTTTTACTGTAAAACACAAGTTTTTTGTTTGGGAAGCTATGATTCAAACTTAATGAAAAATTAAAATAATATGAGTATCTTTCTTTCCAATACTTCCTTACAAAAGTGCCGAAGTTTATATCCAGCATAGCCGAAGATGAATGAGTCCTGGGATGAAAAAAACCTGTTTCCTTCAATGTTTTCAATGGGCAATAGCAGACTAAAATTTCAATAGGTCCTAAAAACTCTTTAAATCATCCTTTTCCAAACCTTTTAAATTACAGTGCTTCTGTACTCCCTTCTCTCTTCCTGATTTTCTTCCTCTTCTCTCTTCTCCTCCTTCCCCTTCTCTCTTCTCCTCCTTCCCTTCCCCTCCTCTTCCCTCTCCTCTCTTCTCATCCCTTCCCTTCCTGTCTCTTCTTTTCTCTACAATTTAAAGCCACTAAGCTGAGCACACACAGTTTATAGGTAACATGAACTCTGGAGTCAGACTTATTGAGGTAAAATTCTTGCTCAGTGCCGCAGCACTGTTGGCTTTTCTACTTTGTTAACAGGAGTAGAAATTTTATGATTGTCTTTTATGATGTTTGCATTCAAAACCATTTCAACAATGTTGTACTAGCTTATGTATGTTCTGAAAATATCCACTACAGGAGGAAAATGTTTTGTTACTATTAGTAGAGAGAAAAGGGCAAGATAAATAGTTTTGATGACAAATCTGTAAGCAGTTTTACCTTCATTTTCTTATTTAATCCTTAAAATAGAGCTTTGAAATCAAAATGTCCATTACATAGTAAGGAAGGGAACTAAAGTCATCGGAAGCCAGTACCTATGGTATACTCTGGTTCTTTATGGTATTCCAAGATAGAATTAACATATGCTACTCAATATACTCATTTGCAACTATCCTTGATTTCAGAAATTGATTTTACTTTTACTTGATTTTACTTTCTAAGACTGTTTTTTTGTCCTACAGTTTACTTAATCAAAGGTAATTCATCAGTAGAAAGTTAAATGGCATTCATAATATTTTTGGATTTTAGGACAAAAATATTATATGAGATATATGCATTCTAAATACGGGAGAGGTAACTTATTTACATTATAATTAGCTATTCTCCCTTAACAAGGTGACTTGACATTGTCAAATATTGATGCTGTCATTAAAATGCTAGTGAAATTGTGTTCTTTATTGCTCATTAGGAAGTCTTTTAATATAGCTGAAGTCCATTGCCACTAATTACTATCCTAATAGAATATGCCTATATACATACTGATTGCTTGAAATACACTTTGCTTTTGGTGAGAAGAGATTATTAAATTTATCAAAAATTACTCTGAGGTTATGAAAAGGAGGAAGCATGGAACAAACAATAAGCAAGCAACAAACAAACACATACATTAAAAAAAATGTAGAGGCTTAGAAATTAAACCCGAGTAGCAGATACAGAGAGAATTACTCCAGAAAGAAGCAGAGAATGGACTTCCCAGAGTAACTTAACCATAAAGAAAAAGTAATATTTCTAGATTATCTGGGGTTTCTACATTGCACTGAGAAGACATTTCTTATTGCTGACAAAGAGCTTAAACTTGGGTTAATATTTAGTACATAGAAAAGTAAACATGAAAAATAAAGACAAAGTATTTCTAGGTATAACAATATATGCAGTATGGATTATGCTAACCAAATATTATAACTAAACTGTGACAACAGAGGAAAGTGATAAGTGTGTGGTAGGAAAAGGTATAGGAGAAGGGAATATGAAAGCTGTATCCTAAATTTTCATAGAAGCGGTTGATATCAGAATCTTAAAAAGAAATTTTTACATAAGCCAATTATATGTAACATGGAGATAAATATAAGGAAAAAACTTCTAAAATATTTGAAAGCAGTTGTTTCTGAGAAATAGGAATCAGAGTTGGAGGATAAAAGAAAGGTACTGACTTTTCTTTTATTATAAAAATTTAGATTATATTGCATTTTATAATTTTATACATATATATGTATACATGTTTGATTAAGTAAAACATAAATTAAAAACAGAGCCCCATTTTCAGGTCCAACAGGCAAAGGACTTGGAAGTTGCTGCCAACATCCTTACAACAAGAAAAACTGCTGAACAAACTGAAAACGAAAACTCATGTTAGATCCACCAGAGATTCGATGTCACAGGAAAAACTGCCCAGAGTGGTATGGTCTCCTTAAAAACAGCCTTCTCTCAAGTGACACTATTTTATCAAAGCCTAATAACTTCTGTATTTCAAGAACCTAATGGTACCTTAGAGGAAGGAAAATACCTAACTCCAGTGTCCTCTAAACTTCTGCTCTTACCTGAGGCGGGGGAACTGAACAGCCCTTGCGAAGGTCACAGACCTGGGACACCAGCTCATTAGAAGACTGAGATCTAATCATAGGACTATAAGAATGTTTCTCCTTATACTATACCATACCAACACATCAATAGACCTTCTACACGATCACAGGAGATTACAGCTGAATGAACTGCAAGTCTTGCACCTTATTTATGAAGGAATATCTATGGAAACCCAAAGACAACAGAGGAGGGAAAAACTAAGCAACTAGAGAATATTTTAGGCTTTGACACCACAGCTACAGCAAACAGTAAACACAGGTATACTTCTAGCCAGATAAAGATAAAATCTTATACTAAAGGTCCATTTATCTCAATTTTAATGCAATGCATTATGTGCAGCTTTAAACAAAAATTATAAAGCATGGGAAAAGGTGGAACAAAGTGTGAAGACACAAAGCAACCTTCAGAACCAGACTCATATAGTGTAGAGATATTGAAATTATAAGATGGCAGTTTGAAACCAACTATGATTCATATTTTCAGGATTCTAGTAGAAAAAATGGATAACATACAAGACTAAATGGGTAATATAAGCAGAGTGATGGAAATTCTAAGGAAGAAACAAAAGGAAATGTTGGAAATAAAAAACACTGTAAAATAAAAAAAGAATGCCTTTGATGGTATCATCAGAATAGAGAGTGTAAAAAGGTCAGTGGGGGCTTCCCTGGTGGCGCAGTGGTTGAGAGTCCGCCTGCCGATGCAGGGGACACGGGTTCGTGCCCCGGTCCGGGAGGATCCCACATGTGGAGCGGCTGGGCCGCTGAGCCTGCGCGTCCAAAGCCTGCGCGTCCGGAGCCTGTGCTACGCAATGGGAGAGGCCACAACTGTGAGAGGCCCGCATAACGCAAAAAAAAAAAAGGTCAGTGGTTGCCTGGGGGTAGGTTGAGCACAGGGGATATTTAGGGCAATGAATCTATTCTGCTCAGCACTGTGATGGTGAATACATGTCACTATATATTTGTCAAAACTGTACAACCCAAAGACTGAACTCTAATGTAAACTATGGATTTAGCTAACAATAATGTACCAGTATGGTTCATCAATTATAATAAATGCACTGAACTAATGGAAAATGTTAATAATAGGGGAAACTGTATGTGGGTTGGTGGGGAAGAGGACGTATGGCGATTCTCTGTGCTTTCTGTTCAATGTTTATGGAAACTTCCTAAAAAGTCTCTAAAAAATAATCTATTACCTTAAAAAAAACTGTTTTTATATACACCATGCCAGTTGGTATTTAAAACAAACCCATGCGTACCGCAAAAAAAAACCAACAAAAAAAAAACCCATGATAATCTAGAAAGGAATTATTAACATTATCCAAAGAATTATTCAGGCTACCAGGTGGAATATTATAAAGGATCTTCAAAATCAGGCATAGTACTGAGACTCAAAGTGGGTAAGAATATATTAAGTATATTTTAGTGTTTAGTAATATGGAAGTGGCGATTTTGAAAAAATTAAATAGATGTGATGAAAAGATATTATTAGAAAGGCTATCTAGCTTTAAGTTAGAATATTCTAGAAGTGAGCTAATGAAGTCAGAATTGTTAGAATGGGTACGAAGAAAAATAATGGACCCATGTAATAAATTGTTACATTGTATCACTTCCTTAGATTTTATATTAAACATAATTTACCTTATATCAGAAATTTAGTGCATATAGTGGACAATGGAAGAGAAATTTTTAGAATTAGAATTTGGTCTGATTGACTGGCAGCATTGAGAGAAGCAAGTGTTAGTTTGAGAAGAGAAAGTAGTTTTTTAAGGGATTGTGATAAATGGATTTAGACACTTATCTGAAATCTTAAACATCAAAGTAGAAATATACTGCGCAGGAAGATACTTCTGCGATCAATTTTAAGGAAAAAGTGGTGAGAAGAACACTGAGAATAAATAACTTAGAGGTGATATGAAAAACTACAAGAGCTACTCATGAAAGAGAATTCAAAAACAATTGTGAGTTAAGGTCTGGGATTTGAAGCATTTATTGGCAGGGCTAAAAAGAAGCAGTAATGAAAAAAAGAAGGAAATATTAGACCAAGATACAAGGTGGGGAGTAACAAGGTGATCAAGATGTCAATGCAGTACACTTTAAGCCTTTACAATGAAGGCAGAGAATAGTATTAAAGTAAATGACAGAGGAGTGGATAAAGAAGTGTGGTACGTATATATCTATAAGGGAATCAAAAAGAATGAAATAATGCCATCTGCAGCAACATGGATGGACCTAGAGAATATCATGCTGAGTGAAGTAAGTCAGACAGAGAATGACAAATATCATATGATATCGCTTGTATGTGGAATCTAAAAAACGAACCAAAAAATGGTACAAATGAACTTATTTACAAAACAGAAATAGGGTCACAGATGTAGAAAACAAACTAATGGTTACCGGGGGGAAGGCGGGAGGGATAAATTGGGAGATTAGGACTGACATATATACACTAATATATATAAAATATCAATAGATAACTAACAAGGACCTACTGTATAGCACAGGGAACTCTACTCAATACTCTGTAATGACCTATATGGGAAAATACTCTAAAAGAGTGGATATATGTATATGTATAACCAATTTACTTTGCTGTACACCTGAAACTAACACACTGTAAATCAACTATACTCCAATAAAAATTAAAAAAAAAAGAAAAAGAAAAAAAAAAGAAATATCTAGATTAGATGTGTTAAATTTATCTTCTGCTCCCATCTCCCTCAGGCTCTCGCCTTTTTATTAAACTCTGCTTTCTCAGTATGCTTAATGTTTACCTAAAGAAGTGTTTCTTGGCAAAATGTAATCTGCACTTTTAATGGAGTCCCAAGTAATGTTGAAGCTGCTGGTTCCAACTACACTTTTAATTTCAAGGTTCTAGAGGATCAGCTGTCACCAGTTTAAATCTCCCCTCTGTGATTTCCCCATAATAAAATTATTTCCCTCTTGTTATCAATATTTGAATTCCTTAAATGCTAGGGGAAAATATAGGATTGCCTCACAACTCTGAGAGTTGGAGTTTATTTTGAAACATGCAGGAAAAGGTATATTTTTTCTCTAATTATTATAGGGATGCTTTTTCACTCTACACGCAGATGCTATTTAGCAAAACAAAGTAGAATTCCATATATAATGCTGTGATTTCAAAAAATATATAAGCATGCACGGGTGGCTTTGTGCCTTTAGTTGATCCAAATGCTAGATCCAGGCACTCACCAAGGTTCCTTTTTTTTTCTACAGATGAAGTTTCTCTAACTATTGTACCCAATAATAAGAAAGCACCACCTGTCACCTTTGCTTCCTAATGAGTTCTTAAAAACCATCTGGGGGCAGCTATCTTTTCCCCTGAAGAAGCAAATAGCTGTCATATTGCACTAAATCACTTCCTACCTTCCTGAACCTACAAAGTCTAAAAAAAACTTTTAACCTTGCCTATTCAATTTGTTAAATTCACTGCAGAATATTTTTTCTGTTATTACATAACTGAATATTAAATAGAAGATTTTAGGTTTAGCAGGTATTCCTCATTACTAATAAGGATAATTTATTTGTGCCATTATGAGGATTATAAATCTTTGATGTACTCCCTGAGATTATACTCCAGAAACAATTGTGATGATAAGAGAGCTGGAAGTTGGCAAATTAATAGAGTTCTCTTTAAGTCAAAGTTATGTTGGCTTATGACATCAAATCTAATTGATATGTTTTTCAGAAAACTTGGTAAGATATATTTTTGGAAAAGTATTCAATAAAAACTCTTAAACAGTTTTCTTTCTTAGTGGGAAGAACTACAGAGGAGCAGAGAAACAGAACCTGGAGTAGAGTAGTAAACCAACATAAATAAACCATGTTGGTAACTGAAAGTCCACCACTGTAACGTGTTTGGTAGACCTCTGCTCACAGGTTCATGTGTGTAATTCTTGAGATATAGAGCAGACCAATCGATTTTGTCCATGGGCCAAATTAGATGAACATGGATAGCCTTCTCACATAAAATCCCCAAAAGACACAAAAGCATGGGTTTAAACACCAGAGATTGGTATAGAATTAAAAAAACAAAACAAAACAATAGATCAATTCCTCTTGTTTCACAAGTGAAGAAGCAGTTTCAGTAACTTTTCCCTCCCATGACCACACTTCTTTCCAAATAACAACAACAGCAACAACACAAAGCTTAGTTTCTTTGTGGAAAAGTACTATTAATTGTGGTCATTTACAGCACATTTTTATCACTTGTACCTAATTTCTTCTCAGCCATTGAGAGTCACACTTGTCAATATGAGTCAGATTAACTTCACTGTGAATTTTATTTGGTTTTCATTCTGGAATTTGTGTAAAGATGCCCAGCCTCTAAATTACTGACAAGCCCCATGCTCATCCACTATACTTTAAATAATCTCAAACTTTATAAATATTTAGAATACTAAGTGCATCGATTAATGACATGTTTAAGAAAGTGACTTTGCTGTCAACTGATAACCACACAGAACCAAAGGAAAAGAGGTGAGAAATAAAATGCACAGATGGGAGAAATTTGCACTTTCAATGAAACAGTAGCAGAAAACTAAAATCTAAAGAGATAATTTGCTTTTTCTCACTATCTAACTGGAAGTTTTCAAAAAATATTCTGGCAGTAAGAGTTAACCTTTTCCTTTCTTAAACTGAAAAAATCTTTGAATGGTTGAATTACTCATTGGAAGAAACACTTAATAAGTCATAACTGCCAGGATAAATATTGCTGCACTTACCAGCAGTTCAAAACCTCAGTTTGTGAAAGAATTTTTGCAAACATCTGTATTCACTGCTACGTTTTGTAACTGTAATTACACAGAAATTCACAGGAGTGTTAAAGGAAGGTTACGTTTGGAATAATCTCCTCTGTGTATTTTAAACTTTTGTTCACATTGCTCTAGTTTAAAGTGATGCATTTATCCTGACGTCCACAATACAGAAAGGTAGCCCTTTTGTACTCATCCTGAGGAAGAAAACTATCTAATATTAGTACGCCTTGTAAAGTAATTTACAGTATATACAATGGATTTGCATTTCTTATTCTTGCTGTATTTTAACAGAGAATTTTGCATGTATTCCATTTGGCATATGCTCCAGTGCACGTAAGAATTTTTTTTCTTCAACTGACAGATACTGAATGGAGTGAAGCCAATCAGTACAGCTCAGCTCTGTGACTCTAGTAAACTGCAATGATCCTCATGGGATATGCTAAGGTAATGCTAAAATAGGTTATCATAAGTCAGAATGTCTTTGGGCGAAACTAAATTGCTTCCAGAGACATTAAGGCTGCTGAGTAAGGTTTTTAACTTATTAAACATGATACCTCATTTCATACAGCTTATCTTAATTCCTCTCAGTTTTTACTGTAACTTCCATTTTTTTATTCACTCACAGCTGTATTAGATCTTATTTTTTAAACATACCTAAGTTGTATTACTTTCGTTGATTGGAGCACTTAAGAAGAAGGGATTTGTGAAGGAAAGAGAAAGCATTCTCAGGGACCAGACATAAACAATGAGCAGGAAATAGACACAAGGCAAAGAACTGTACTAAGGAGTGTTACATGAATGAGCAGTCACAGTAATCCCTATACTTGTTTGAATTCCTAGTATTTGCCAGCTATTGGATACATTTTGTCGGCAGTGTTCTCAAGTGAGCTATATGTATATAATAATTTAGCACGAATGTTGTAGTTCGTGCCACCATTTGGTGTTTGTACCATTTTGACAATTTGCTGAAAGTTATACAGTTGCTAGGATTTGTACTCCCGTCTACAAGGACATAACCTTTTCAATAGGCCAGGCTGCTTCTCTGATTCAGAACCAGTAACTTAATTTGGATGAAGAAGAGGCAGAATCAGCAGCACACTGGGCTGGACTTAGTGAGACATAAATGTGAAGGGTCACAGGAGGTGATCTGGTACACAGGGAAGCAGCCAGTGGTCAGGGCCCCATTGATACCTAGAGGAAGGTATATCATACCAAGATATTTGGGAATGTTCAAATAATTTATCACTTTTGTTATTTAATTTAATGAATTTATTTAACCATTTAACCAAGTGCTCTATTGACCACTTGGAGTACCTACATACAATTTGGAAATACTGACATCATATCTCATTCAGTTTGTAGTCTACAAATAATGAGTGAGCGCTAGTTCCAACTCAGGCAATGATGAAAACCCTACTTTAAGTCTCTCAAAGCAATTTAGTAATAAAGATGTGTATGAAAGTAGCTATAGAGAAAAGTACATCCTGTAACTTGTTCTAATATAAGTGTTGATAATGAAATCAAGGTGAGAGGAAGGAAATATTGCACTGGGAGGTAGAGACCAGGTAGGGGTTAGGATAATTTCTGAAATGAGGCATTTGGGTTAGGCTTTTAATCATGTTAGAATTAGATTTAAAGGGTATGTGCAAAAGGTGGTAGAACAATATAATTTCATAATATATTTATGAAATATAAGCTTAGAAATGCTAACAATATCTTTTATGTAATATATGGCTTTCATAATACCAATGTGATTACTTATTCATTAGTTCAAAACCTTTGTGAGAGTCTATTTTGTGCCAGTTACTATGCTCAGAACAAAAGATATAATGATGAATTTAGCAAATATGATATTAACCTTTAGGAGTCTAGTGGGAAAAATAAAGACCATTATTAAAGTAATTGCAGAGTACATAAAAAAGTGAAAGTGAAACATGCTGAGGAAACATATATTTGACTTTAACCAGAAGCCAGAGAAAGACTCCCTGCAGAAATAGCATCTGTGTAGAACTTTAAAGCATGAAGAGGAGATGGTGGTGTGTTAGAACTGTGAAGAGAGAGTTTTACAGATAGAGGAGACTGAATTTGTAGTAACAGAGTCTAAAAGGAAACTTTATCTTCAAGAAATCAAAAGTCCACTGCTATTCAAAGTGAAACAGAAAGAGCAGAGAGTTAAGACACCGTCAGGGACTAGATTTTGAAGGTACTTCAAACCATTGTGCTCACATGCAACAATTTTAATTTTGAGTATTTGCTAATTATTGAATGAAGAATTGTGTGTGTTTGTGTGTGTGCATGTGTCTACACATATGTCCATTAGATTACATATGTTAATTTTGCTTTTCAAATCTTCTAGATCCTTGATATTATTTTAACTTCTTGATTTATTAATTTTATATAGCAGTGGTGAATTCTTCCTCTTAATTTTATGTAATGACCTTCTTCAAAGAGTAACTCCTCTAAGCTAATAGCTAGCACAGCTCTTTTTCAGTAAGCAGTTGCTTGGTGCAGCACACCCCTGTGCACCTTTCCCAAATGTTCTCATGAATACAAAGTACTTTAAAAATGCTTGATTTTATTATCTTTTGCAGTTAAATTAGTGATTTCTATTTTTCCTATATGTTATTATTTCTGTTTTCCCTTTTGTTCTATTATTGTTGGATTAAGCATTTCTTATGATTCCATTTTTTGTATCTCTGTTATTGGTTTATTAGTACCTCTTTTTCTATACATTTTAGTTTTTACTCTAGGGTTTATTCTATACATATTTCACGTTTCACAGTCTACCTTCAACTAATAAATGCTGACTCCCCTTTCAGATGAAGACGTGAGTTCTTCAGAGGTTATCAAAGAATACTGCACAACTGTCTTGGGGAATGTACTCTCTGTTTTTACAGGATAGATTTCTGGGGTCTTGTCAACAGAAGAAGGCTGCCCCTTTTTGATGGGTACCAACAGTGATTGTCTTTTGTCATCTTCTGGATCTAGTTGGCACACAGGAAATGTACTGTACGTGCCACATTGTACAATGTATGCCAAACACTGGTAGCTCAGGCTGCCCACCTCTGCCCTCTCTCTTTAGCCTGACATCTATGACTCCTCCAACCAGTCTCTATGGCTCCTCCAACCAGTCTCCTCTATATAAATATCACAAAATGGGAGCCAGACAACAGTCTCCATGCTATTATGTGTCCTAAACTTAAGGATATACAGGCCAAATTCTTTGTGAATTCAGCAGCATTTTGAGTATAGCTCAGGGACAAGCCTAGGGAAAACAATACATATTCATCAACACTTTATGACAAAGGTGGCATTACTTTTTTATTTAATAAGATTTTCATTCATGTAAGTCATTTAGCTTGAAGAAGAGAATAATTATCAAGGCATGTAAAATCATATGCTAGATAACAATTACATTGCCCAAATCCGGTTTAAGTTTTTAAAGGTGCTTTCTGGTTAATCTGATCATTTTCCAAAATTAAAATAATGTGTCAACTATGTTGATAAGTAAATAAACATAAAAGTTACCTAAAGTACTTAAGGGAACCGTTGGTCTTTTTTGGCATGAGTTTTTCAAAACATATTTCTATTGTTTCCTTTCTTAAAAATATAAATCTTAAAAACTCTGAACATGCAGTAAGAATAAAAAGTATACAAACATCAATGCACACTGCATACGTTATTGTTAATTTTGCAAAAATAAATATAAAATAACAAATCTTTATAAACAACTAAAACATTCTGAAAAGGTATCTACATTCTGAAACCACACATGCTTAGAGTTTTCTTTAATAATAAGTTTATTTTAATTGTGGTCCAATGTACATATTTGTATTTCTTAAAATTAATTATAAAAGGCCATCAAAATTCAGTTTTAAATTGTATCATCATTTTATTTGAAAAAAAATGGAGGAACCAAAGGAAAGGGAAAGGAGTAAAAATTAGGTAAATTTACAAAATCAATTATGTTTCTTTTGGATATGCAATACCAGATCAAACTCTGTCTTATAACACAACAATACATGTTTGTACATATTTATCTCTATGATGTACTCACTAGCCAGGCTACAACTCCAAGCTGAACGTTTCCATTAGGGTAGTCAATCAACAATTGAAATTCACTATGAACAATGTAAAAACATCCTTCCTGCTTTCATTATTTTCATTTTATATTTTAATATGATATAGCCTTCAAAATCTGAGTCCTTCATTCTCTAAGGCTTCTTCAAATATCTACTGCACAATTTGTATCTCTATTCTTTGAATGTTTTTGGAATTCATAACCAATTGAACTCTATATGAGTTCTGTCTTTAGGTAGATTACAACATTACTGATGGTAGGAGTAAGTCTTGTTTATTTCTATTCCACATAAATCTAATGCTTTGTGTTGAGTATCCTCAATGCTCAAAAAATACCTGTTAATTGATTATTAATTAAAGAGTATGATCGTTTCTAAAATTGTTATTTACATTGATGGATACAAGTAAAATTACGAGTAAAGCTACCTATAACCATGGAAACATGTTAAGATTAAGTAGTATTTAAGAAGATTATGTGCATTAATTTGTAACATCAAAGATATGACTGAAACTTTATATCAATAAAACAAAACAGAAAATGCAGGGCTGTGATCTTAACGAGTATTTAATATATATTACTAGTAACTTTTGTACTACTTGAGGAACTTACAAGAGACAGTATGTCATCACATTTTATCTTTAACAGATATCACCATAAAATAATTGTACTTCCTGAAATCCTGTGTTTTCCTTTCCCAGAATGTGAGGAAGCATATTTAACTTGCAGAAGCATACTTAACTATAAATAAGTGTAGTTTCCAAATTACTGTTATCAAAATTAAAATAAACTTCTGAACTGAAAGTATTCCAAACGTACAAATGCTATTCTTCAGACAAATCAACACAGTTTAGAACATAAGAAAGAATACCAGATGTTCCCAAGGAATAGAAAAATAATTTATAAAACAGTAAGATGCAGAACACAGGCCATGAAACAAAACATTAAGCAAAGTGAAGAGCAGCTGTTGAGCTGTATTTCAAGTAGTTACAGCTCTGAATGCAATGTGCTGATATCAAAATAAATAGAAAGACACATTTTTTTTGGGCAGAAATTGTTCCAAATCATCAAATAAATGAAAACTATGAAATTATCAAATCGAAGTAATCTAACTTGTATTGCCATGTAATGAAAGATAAGCAAATATTTGGCTTGATAAGTATTAGATCAAAGCAAATCTAAAATGTGTAATATATAAATTAGTAAAATAGCAATGCTACATCAGCAATTTTATAAGGACCAAAATATTTCATAAATAATACTAATATTGTATTTTATTTTATAATTTATTATAATATAAACAAATAAAATTATTAGTTAATGAATATAATTTAACTAATAATTGAATGGAAGGTTATTGTTTAATTGAACATTTGAAAATAATAGGAAAAATAACTTCTATACCTCATCATCTGCATATAAATTATTTTACTTTTAAGCACTCATTAGAACCAACTACATAATGAGTGCTTATAGGAAATTAATGAGTTTGATGAGCTGTAGACTAAAAAATCCTGAAAACTAATGGATGTTTTCTATGATTTTTTTTCTGTTCTGCTCCTTATCTCTCTTGGTTTCATTATTTGTCATTTTCTTCTCTCTTTATTTTACTTCCATTTATTGAACAAATATGTCTTGGGTACCCAGGATAAGTCATGCCCTGTTTTAGATATTTAGGGTACATCAATGAACAAACAAACTAAAATTCTGCATGCAGAAACCTTTTATTCTTGTAGAAGTAGAGATTTAATAAACCTAGTGAATAAGTAAAATATATCACACATTTGAAGATGACAATTTCTAGTGACAAAATAAACTAGTAAGAAGGCTAAGGAATGTGAGAGAGGAATAAAATTTTTAAAGGTAGAGTAATCAGGTCACATTTAAGCCCAGTACCTTCCATCTATTATGAGAAATCCTTGCATTTATTCTTAGAAATTTGTTGTATTTCTATGGAGCCCTGATTACTTTTACTTAAGTAGTGTTTGGTGTATTTTAAAATCTCTCTATTGAATTTTATATTTCTTGCATTTAAAAAATTATAAGTAGGTTTTTTACATATCTCCTTTTATCAAACTTGAATTTTTTTTTATCTTTAATGGTTTCTTCTGTTTCATAAAAGCAACCTCTCTTATACCTGGAGAATATCAACTATGTATTTTACTTATTTCTTATAATAAATGATTTTTATCTATATCTTCTTATTACTGGGTTACAAAGGAAACTTTCCCTCTCATTTATGATTTTTATTTTGTAAAGATTTTATCATGTACTAGTTGGCTCTTGCTGTGAAAACAAATTACCACAAACACAATAGCTAAAAGCCACACATATTTATTATCTCATAGTTTCTACAGGTCAGAGTTCTGGGCACACAACTTAGCTGGGTTCTCTGATTCAGTGTTTCACAAGACTGCAATCAAGGTGGAGCCAGGGTTACCAGGGGTAAAAATCTGCCCCTAAGCTTCCGTGGGTTGTTGGCAGAATTCATCTCCTTGTGTCTGGAGGAATGAGCGTCCTTTTTTTTTCTGGCTACTGGCAAGGTACCACTGAGCTCCGAGGGGCTTCCCACATTTCCTTGGAACATGTCCCTCTCCACTGGCCCACTCACAACCAGGCGGCTCATCTTTCAAAACCAGCAAAGGAGAGAGTCATTTTTCTCACTCATACAAGTGTGACAGAGCCTATAAATAGCATAACAGAAACATGAGGGTGACCTTACATCAACATTGCCATATTCTAGGCATAGGACCTTCTCATACTCAAGGAGAGTATAGGCCATGAACTTGGGACTATTCTAGGGTTGGTTGGTCTGCCACAATTTATAACTGTAAATGTTTCTGCTCAGGCCTGGTGGTTTTCAACAAGCAACACTCATGGGATATCCTTAGCTCGCTTCACTTTCAACTTACATATTTTGAGTATTGATCACTCAAATACAATCCTCAAATCAAATTACTTGTTTAGACTACCAGGCATCCATATACTGGTGTTCTGTGGTATAGCCTGACCTCTGACAAGACTAGGGAATAGATATAGCTTAATAAACTTTCTCTTACTAATATAATAATTTTAAAACCCTCTCTTATTTTGATCTTTGCATTTTCATGCAACTATTTATTTTTATGCTGTGAGTACCAGGATGCAACATGTTGTAAAGAACCTCTCCACTTCAAACTTTATTATAAACATAAATGCCTCTAAACAGTTGCTAAGTTAAAAGAACTAATCCTGATAACTATGTAGAGTTTAACACATGGATTGAAGGTTGAAATTTTTGTCTAGCTGATTTACAAGATAGCTCCTACACACCACATATTAAATATGATTTCTTTATATTCTAGTTATTATATCCCCTGAAATCTCAAGTTAGAATGAAACAACAGGAACAAACCAATGTCCATCTCTACCTACACTGGAGCATCTTGTCTAATTACACATGAGAGTGTGTACCTTGTAACTGAATTCCAATTACTGATGCTGTGGTTAGCAGAAAATTTCCCCAGGCATTTTTATTTTACCTTCACTTGAATTTATTTGCAAGTTCATGGATTGGATTTTCCTTTATTATATGTCATCATGGTCATTATAAAGGTAAATTGATAGGAGGTGTATTAGGCATCATATTAAGCAGGAATTTTTCCACTTATTGTTGGGCTTATTATAGTAATATATGTTGCTTATGAAAATGTTTAAATTTAATGACTATTTTCAAATTTGTTATTTTACCATTCTGTATCTATAAGTTTAAAAAGCTCAATTTTTGTCGTAGCCTCTCTCATATTTATTTTAGTTGTTCATATATCAATGATGATCAAATTATTATAATTATTAATTGCCCTATATGTGTTCCAAGTTTTATTTACTGATTCATGTGATTTAATTTTATAATTAAAACAAAAACATAAAAACTTAGCTTCATGTAAAAAGCAGAATTACAGATAGGGCAAATTAACTGGGATTATGTTGCCTGAACTTTACTACTAGGTGGTAATAAGAAAAGTTTTCATAAAAAATAATGGTAAGGAATTATTATACACTTCTCTTCAACATGTATATTAATAAACTAAATCATTAACTTGGGGTTAACCATTAACGTGCATTTTAAATACTTCAAAGTTTGATTTCAAATGTTTTAAACTAGACTTAATGTTAAAACTGAATGAATTTAGTAAAATTTTACAGTATTTTGATGTTACCCATTGGGCAAGAAGACCATACTAATATCCATCTGAAACCTGATTCAAATTGTGGGTCATTTGAGTGCTCTTCTCTCTTCTATACTAGGTGTATGAACAGGAGACTGTGAAGTTGAGGGTAAACATAAGTCTAAATCAAGAATTAGAAATATAACTTTGTGAGGAAACGTAACTTTTTATTAACAAATAATACTAAAGTTGTTATATATTTTCACAGACGTGAAGAATATAATTCATTTGGGGCGGGGTGTTGAGTAGATCTATTAAAAGAACTATGGATTCCTTAAGAAAAAAAACCAATGTTGCAATGCCGTTTTTTTCCCCCACTCTCCTCTTTTATTCAGAAATTTTAAATCTACATTATTTCCTCTAATTTCTGACACATTACTGCTTTACTAGCCTGAAAAATATTGTGATCATGTACTGTTCTTCTCTTGAGTATATCATATTTTTCCCTAACAGGAACAGTATTTAAATATTTGTTGGCAGCTTTAACAGGAAAGCACAGCCAGGAAAAGAAAGCAGGTATCATTCTACCATTCATTACTCTGATTCTTTTTTGATAAATATTTTTAGTCATCAAATTATTTGCTGTAAATGGTATGGAATTCATCGTTATCTCTGATCTGATTTAAAAATAAACATAATATGCATCACTAAATCCAATACCCTTTGGGACTGAAAAAATAGCTCCATGTAATTGTCTTTGAGGGCATGTTTTCAGTTACAAGAAGACCAAAAAATCACTAAGGTATATCTCTACTTTCAGTTTAACTTATATGATCTCTTTTTCTATTTGTCTTAACCTTAACTTGGAGACTTACGAGGTGGTCTTTCTAAATTCTTTGTAATCTCCCTATTAAAGAATTATTGACCACATTTTAAACTCTACTGTTTCTGGAAATTATATGTTGCTTTATTTTCATACAGTTCACTTTGAATCTGGGAAACTCAATACATTTAGGGTGAGTGAAAATATAAATTCATGCCACATTCATAATCTTACACTCTCCTAGAGAAAACCGTAGCATTTAGAAAGCTCATAAATATCTACCGAAAAGAAATTGTTTTTTGTAAGAATGACAGAACAAAGACAACCTATGCAAGAAAATGGGGGATAGGGATCCCTATAGATGCAGTAGAGATGGAAGAGACAGTAAGAGAATATCATCAATGACTACATGCCAACAATTTTTAAGTCTAAGTTTAAATGGGGAAATGCCTAGAAAGAAATATTAACAAAACTTGATAATCGAGCCCTCTTTTGTATCATTATTACTTTATATATAATGTGTTTTTTGTTTAACTACTTTCAAAGTTTTCTCCCTGTTTTTATTCAATTTTATATGTTGTACCTGTTTATCTTACTATTTTTTCCTGTCTCTCTTGGTTTGGGCTGCTGAACTCCTTATATAAGAAGGTTTTTGTTTTCACAAAATTTGGGAACTTTCTACCCTTTAAAAAATATTTTTTTCTTTCTTATTGTCTCTGAAATTCCAGTGGCATGTATGTTAAATGTTTGATACTGTTTCACATCTTAGTAATGATCCTTTCTTAATCTTTTTTTTAAGTTGTCATGCACACTGGATATTTATGGATTATTTTCAATTTCAATTACCCATTCTTCCACTATCTCCAATCTATTGTTAATCCTATTCATTGGATATTTTTTTACAGGTAGTGTATATTTTTGTTCTATAATTTATATACTTTAAAAAATAATTTTCATTTCTCCACTGTAGTTTTCTACCTGTTAATTTATTATATCCATATTTTCCTTCATTTTCTCAATTGCTAATTCCAATTCTTCTGCCAACTCAGGGTCAGTTTGTATTGACTGCTTTTTATCGTAACTATAGCTTAATGTTTCTTCTTCTCATGCCTAGTATTTTTGTTTGTTCATTTTTACTTTAGACTAGGCACTGTAAATGGCAAATTTTTAGAAATGCTTGATTCTGTTATTTTCTTCTGTATATGGATGATTTTGGTCTATGTAATAGTTATCTTTACTACACTTAAACTCCAAACATTGTCTTCCCTGTGGTTGGCAGCAGCTTAGGTTTTTCAATCATTTAGCTATTCCTTTCCCTTAGAAAGCTTGATCTCTCTCTCTAACTTATGTGGGACTTTCCTCTTTCATGACCCTTTTCTTACTAGAATCTGTCCCCTTATTTAACAACAACTCTGGAAGCTCTTAACTTTGTAACCAGAAAAAAACATGGCTTTTTGATTGATTTCTTCTTGCTCTCTAGTGTGCAAACTTCATTGGCCTTTATGTGGAAAGTCATATAAATATAAATATTCTATTATAAAGTTACCTTCTCTTAAGCATCTATTCATTTCTAGGTTTTTGTTTGGTTTTGTTTTCCTTTTGGTTACTCTCCATTGCCTTCAGGTATTGGACTTTTTTTTTGGGGGGGGGAATTTTTTTAAATGTACTTTGTTCACAGTTAATAATTATTTTCTGAATATCTGGAAACAGAACCCAAAGTCATGCATTTCATCATGGAAAATAAATCATTATAGTGCTTTTGTGTCTTCTAATATCTAAGGAAAGAAATCCTCAATAATTTCAAGCTAAGCTGTGTTATGCAAACACATAATTAGAATATCACTAATGTGATTATAATTAATGTAGCACCCTGCAAAGTGATTACCTAAATCAGTCTAAATTAAATGTCCTAGATACTTACATGTACCATAAACATAAAATCAAAACTTTAATGAAGTAATACCTTTTATATTTTACTTTGTTTGCAGAAAAAGAATGACTCCTTTGCATTTGGAAGTCCCAAAATAGTGATTATTGTTGCGATAAACACTGACAGTCCTCTAAATGTGCAATGAGTGTTATTTAATTTCATATATAATTTGAAGTGCTCATAGGCTATTAAGAAAAATTGTTAACATTTATGGAAACATAAGAGAAATGGCTTACTTTATGTTTCACATCTCCCCAGAAGGGGGAAGAATGATAGAAAAAAATGGTAATGCTTACAGAGCTTTGGCTGTCTCAGGGTAATGCAGAACATATCCATGATTTATATCTATTATTATCCTCAAACAATATTTCCCGATATAAAAAACAAGAAAATCCCTCACTTACTGGTGACCCATTTTACTACTTCTTTCATTTCTCTGTTACTAAGCCACCAAAAGACCCTAAGAAAAAAGATTTGTAACACTTTTTCATATATCATACACAGGAGTATACCCCAAATGTGCTCTATAAAGCAAATAATAAATAATACTTTTGTATTTGTGTTTTCTAGGATTTACAGGATTGTCACAACACTGTATACCAAAGTTTTCTATCACAATATATTTTATAGAGAGTTTTACTTGAGGAGGAATTTTTCATGTAGGAGCCAGAATATTCAATTTTTTAAAAATATTTTTAAATGGAACTTGTACTGTGAGGATTTAAGTTGCCTTTGTTTCCTCCCTGACATTCAGTAGTAAGAATACCCATGGTCCAAAGTCCTTCTGCATTCTCTCTGAATACTTGTCAACTTCAGCTTTCCTTTTGTTTTATGCACGCTACCCACTTCATCTTCTATTACTTACGCCTTATCAATATTGCCTTCTCTCCTTAAAAAACTAAACACTATACTCTTCCCAGCAATCACTGCTTTAGTACCTTACCTAGTAGAAAGGAGATTGAGATCTTGCATTTACCATAAATTCTAGGTAGGACCTTGTTACCCAATAATAGACCTATTAAGCACACTTTACATAACAATATAACAATTTGTCATGGGTTCTATATGTGTTTTTTTCTTTTCCTGATAAAGATTATAGATAGTTTTCCAGAAAATGTTGAGCATACAAATAAAACAAAATTATTGAAATTATGAAGTCAGCATACCAACATTAGAGTAGTGAGGTTTTTGAGTCTTTTTGTATTTTTAACATGTAGAGAAGCAGGGGGAAAAAATCAGCTTCCCTAAGTTATCTTCAGTATAATCTTCAGCTCAAAATTTTCTGTTGAGCCCTTTAACGCTCAGAAGCAATATAACTAATAACATCTTTGGCAATAGCATATTTTCTCTATGTTTTGGAAATCTAGGTAAGAGTGACATATATGTATGACTGATATGGGGTGGCAGTATACTTGGCATTTGAATCTAATACTGAATTTTAACATAATTTTAAGAGATATTTTTTTAAATGTATGTTAATGATTTATTTTACCAAATAACCAGCACCACTGGTATCACTGACTTTCACTTCATTCTTGGATTTCACTCTGCTGCTCTGTTCTCTCTCTGTTCCTCACCCAATTCCACCCCATATTTGAAATAGGAAGATAAAAGATAATATTTTGTTCCAATTGTGAGACATTTATCACTAGGGAATCCTCATTCTTTATATTTAGGTATGTCTGGCATTAACCTTGGATTTCACGGTTTTCAAATCTTAAGCTTTTCAAAGATTTCTGCAAATTTCCTGAGTCTTGAATTTTATATTTTCTCTGACTCTGCCTTCCGTGATCTCAAATGCTACATTTATACCACCCTTCCGTAGTTGGAACAAAAGCTGAACTACTGTAACAAAGACTCCCACAAATTCATTGGCTTATTGAATACAAACTGTTTATCTCCACGAAGCTGACCATGTGAATTATCCAGGTCTGCATGCATCTCTACTCTAAATAACCTCTTAAGGGCCCAAATTTCTTCCATTGTAAGGCAGCATCATCCTCTAGGGCATTATTGTTGTCAGGCTGGTCAAAGAATCACATTGTTCTATGTAGTGTTCTGTTGGTTGGATGGAGGAAAAGAGGGGAGTAAGTCCGTGACTTATGATTCTGAGGTATCACTAGCACACATTATTTCTGGTCATATTCCACTGGACAAGTATAACGAGAAAGTAGGTAACAAAGTACTCCTGGAAAGCTTTGCGTTCCAACAACTAAAATTCCAAGGAAGAAGAGAAAACCAAATTGTGTGTGTGTGTGTGTGTGTGTGTGTGTAATGCTAATGGTCTCACCATAGTCGGCCCCCTCTGACCACCTTTCTTCCCCTGCATAGAATACATTTACTCCTTCCAAAAGTGAGAAGACCAAAATCTCATATATTTATTGTATTCACTTGAAACTTCAAATATCTGGATAATGTACAAACCTCTGTATCAGTTTAGATGTGGCTTCTCATGACATCCCCACAAGATTTAACCCACTTTCAATATATAGTAGCTCAAAACTAGTTATTCATCCCGATATACAGTATGCAAATACTTTAGTAAAAACAGCCAATTAAAAATGGAAAGACTGGGAAACAGTTATTAACTGACAGTAATTTTAAAATTCATCTGGGCAGGAATTATGAAGCCTCCTACCATAGCAGTGAGATAAATTCTTTCCTTAGTCAATCTAGCTACCTCTGGTTCTGCTGTCTAGAATAATTTTATTATCCTTCATCAATAAAATACTACAAAATGAGTAATTTAAACAACCAATATTTATTTCTCACTGTTCTGGAGACTGCAAAGTATTGAGGACCTGCTTCTGGTTCATAGATGGCCATCTTCTCTCTGTGTCCTAATATGGTGGAAAGGATAAGAAAGCTCTCTGGGGACTCTTTATTTATAAGGGCACTAATCCCATTCATGACAGATCCACCCTCATGACCTAATTACTTCCCAAAGGCTCCACCTCCTAATACCATCACATTGGAGGTTAGAATTTCAACATATGAATTTGGGGAGACACAAACATTCAGTCCATAACATCCCTTATATTTTGTGAACTGTACCTTTGCCCTCTGTGAGGGTAAATAATATATAACCATATGTGTCTATTGTCCACCATTATACCTTTTGAAGTAGGAATTGGAAACTATGCCTTGTTTCGTGGTCTTTAGGGTGGGCTATGAAGGCCAGGCTTATTATCTCTTTAACATACAATTTCCAAAACTTAGTAGGCTTCTACTCAATTTGCTTTAAGTCAGCCCTATGTGCTGGTAGTAGATGTAATGCTCAAGCTCACTTTATTTTTTGGTTTCTACTCTGCACCCATGTACTTCTCTCTCATTTAAGTGGAGGCTGCCCTATGCCATTTAAAACAATAAACTCTCTGTGGGAAGGTACTGATACATCCTTATTTGATACATGGCACAGGGGTATCTCCCCCCCCCCTTTTTTTTTTGGCTTAGTAGTCTTAACAGGCCTTAAAGAAAATCCCTGAAGAACAGGCATATATCCTGCTACTTTGTAAGTCGGAACATTTTGTTTTCTGACACTATGGTGCGCCAAATCTGTAAATTCTTTTCCTTCTATTACTGCTTACTAATTGGCAACTTTTTACCTGAGCTCATGTCTTTCTTTTGCTACTTTGCTAGAGTAGCAAGGAGTAAACACTTACTCCTAACTTTTCTAGATACTTTCCCTAGAGCTATATCTCAAAAAGCACATGGTATTTATCAGTAAAAATTGTATACAATATTTTTGCCAAAGCATTATAAGTCTAATCAACTCTAGAAGTCTAATTCTAGTTTGCAATAGGCTTTTTCTTGCCAACTTAGCCAATTCCAAATATTTTTTTGTCACATCAGCTGACTTCTGTGGTCAATATCTCTGTTAGAGTAAAGGAATAACTACTAAAAGAAAAAAAAAGCCTTGTGAATAAGTATTTGAATGAACAAAATTTTCCTTTTTGTCACAACCAACAGTCCTGTTTTTAGGGAACCAGATTTCTTTCATTTTGGGTTTCTAACACCCTTGAGGGCAGGGGTTCTCAATGTGTAGTGTATAGAATTCCAGGGATTTCTGAGACATTTTCAGGAGACTTCAAAGTCAAAATAATTTTCATACTAATACTAAGGTACTAGTTATCTTTTTATCCTGTGTTTATATTTGTACATAGGCACTGCGCTCTTCACTGCCATGCAATTACAGTTAAGAAAAGTTTTAAATGAACAGCGTTGCTTAATAATTGCCTTAATGAAACAGTAAACTTATTAGTTTTATTAAATCTTTATCATTAGTTAATCTTTTTAATATTGTGTGTGACAAAATGATAAATACACATAAAGTAATTCTGTTAAGTACTGAACAATACGATGGTTTTCTCTAAGTAAAACATCTGTGTGATTGCTTTTGTGTTTGTGTGAGTGTGTTTTGTTATTTGTATTTGTTGTTGTTATAGAAGATCAATTTTACTTGGAAAAAAAGACAGTTGATAAATGCACTTAGGTACAGCCTGGGTTATTTGATAGTATTTTTTTTAATTAACATTTTACAAGGAGAAAAATGACACTATTTTTGTTAATAAATAATAGAATTTTCAAGCAAAAAAATTTGGGGGGAGAAAACTCAGATCTGCCTCTATGATCGTGACATCTTTCCAACACTTAAAGGCTTTTCTGATGAGACTGGTGGAGATATTAACAAATGTGAATGCTGGTATTACCTAAGGACATGTGTCAACATTGGAAGATCTATATAGCCCACTAAGCCAAACTTTTCCAAAAGGACACTGCACAATGTATCAAAATCACTGCTGTATGAAGTGTAATGTAACAGAGTGGAAAGAGTTTTTTGACAGAGTTCCTAATTTCACATCATGAATAATTTTTAACAAACTAGAGCTTGTGAAGTTTTGATGGAATATAAAACTATTCACAATTATTGGAAAAGGCTGTTAAAAAATTTCTATTTGTCCAACTACATGTCTGTGAGACCACATTTTCTTCATATATTTTGACCAAAACAATATATTGCCATAAGTTGAATAAAGAATTAGAAATGAGAATTCAACTGCCTTCTCTTAAACCAGTTATTAATGAGATTTGAAAAAACATAAAATGCTATTTTTCTCACTAATTTTTTTGGAAAGATTATTCTTCATAAAAATGTGCCATTCACTTTTTAGCATGTTACAAATTTATTGTTACTGCAAATGAATAAATATATTTGTATTTTAAAGTTTCTCAGTTTTGTTTTCTAATACTGCCGGTATTAATAGACATGACCTGAAGAAACATAAGCTCTTGAGGCCCTCAATGATTTTTAAGAGTGAAAGGAACCAAAAGTTTGAGGGCATTGGTGTCATCTGTGTGGCTGAACCTGACTCACATATACCAGATTATTGTTGTAGAGAAGGGGAAAGAGAGCATGGAGTAAGAACACATCTTTTCTCAAAGCTGGTAGTTACCCGTGGTTTACATTCTACCATAAGAACCTAGACAATGGTCATATCTATGGATAAGAACCTAGGATATGTATTCCAGCTGGACGGCCAAGAACACCTACACACTTATTGTTATGGACGGTTTTAATGGACTGCTATAGCTGTCACACTTTTCACATGGCCTGACATGATAGAAAAATAACACTTTTTCCAGTTAGATTTTTCACCACACCCAAATGTATTAGTGGATAAAGTGGCTATTTCTTATTATTACACAGGAGAAGTGGAGAAAGGTATTCATCTCAAACAAGACCTAAATTAAATATTCATCATCTTCAAAATTCCTTACTAGCTGCCCAGTCAACAGGCTATATCAGCCACTGCCTTCCTGCCTTTCAAAGTTTCCATTAGTGTGATGGTTAATTTTATGTGTCAACTTGGCTGGGCCATGGTGCCCTAATAAAATAGTATATGAGGAATATGAGAGACAGAGACAGAGAGACAGAGGGAGAGAGAGAGATTTTAAGGAATTAGCTCATAATTGGGGAGGCTTGGAGATATATATACATCTCCAAAATATAAATATATATATAAATATGTAAATGTATTACAACAAAGTAATAGATATTATATTACATTGCTATTATTTTTCTACTGATATCTTTAATAAAAGACTAGCTTCTACCTACTCTGTTGAAAACATAAATATGTTCAAATGAGAATTTAACTTATATTTTATGAAGGATTCATTACTAATACTCTCATTAATATAGTTAAATATATTCAACAATATATTTAACACACTTGCACTGGAAATGTGCACTATGTTGGTGTTTAATGTTTCTGATATTCAGGGATAAAAATGTGTCTATTTCCCAAATCTAATATAATAAAAATCCACTTTTCCTTTGAACAGTACTTTTTATTTTGTTTAATTTGAACACAGTTTTAACATATAGAATATCACCTTCAATTCAACGGAAAAATCTCATCTTATATGTCCTGTGAAAAGTTCCATATTAAAAAAAAAAGAAGAAATATGTCTATCCACCAGTAGCACTATAGATTTTAAACACAATCTTTCCAACAATTATTGAATTAATAAGTCCAATTGCTGATGGATATAAATATACTCCAAGCGAAGAAATATGTCTGTCTCCATTCTTATTGTCATTTCTTATTTTAGTTTCAACCAAAAATTATACTATAAATTCTCATATCAATATTTTGAGTGGCACTTCGGATTGTTATTGAGCAAGACATTTCAAAGGCATCCATCTTTTGTATGGTTCATAGTTGGCAGATATGACAACTAGCTATTGGTATAGTAAAGGCTGCTTTGAAATATTCCATCCCAATGCCCTTCACTTTATTTGGCATGTTTGATGACATATCTATGATTTTATTCTCAACTAGATTTCCCTTCTTTATGCAATTATTTTATTAACTTTATCACTCTTATACCCAATATGCTTACACTCTGAATGATGTGCTCTCTATTCTCAAGCCTTAACATTTCTATTTTATCAAGAACTCTACTTTTTTCTTAGTTCTATAAGATTATCACTTTGTACCCTTCTAACATACGTTTCTGGTTTGTTTTGAAATTTCTTGTAGTTCTTTAAGATTATCACTTTGCATCCTAATATATATTTCTGGTTTGTTTTGAAATTTTCACATGATATATAATACTGCATATTTTTCACATTCTCCTAGTTACATTTAAGAAATTCATTCCCCATAGACTACTTAGTTAAGCATATAGCTAACAGTAGAATTTCATTTTTATAATTTTACTTTTTCACATTTCATCTTCTAGCTACTTTTCTTTCTTTCACTTCAATTCCTGAAATAATTGTCATCAATTATTTTAAACAATGACATTTCTTAAACTTACATTTTTTTATGTCAATGAAACAATTTTTTTGTGTGTTTCACTCACACCTTGCTTAAACTGAGCTAAGTTGCAGTCTACTACAGTCTATTTGGGTCACTGATTTAGAAATAATATCTTTTTTGGTCCAATTTTAACAGTTTTTATTTTTTTGGCAAAACCCATTCAGAGATAATCCCATTTGGCTTTTGGTTATTTGACACTGGTTAGCTTATTTTGTGGCTTGGCAGAATAAATTGAGGATGCTATGGAAAAAATGTATCATGAACAGGTTGGTGATATAATAGTATCAGCTATAGAATATCTGGATTAAAATATCTGAAGATATTTTAAAAATTATTTTCTTTGTATTGAAATATATATTAGTAAATAGTTTAAAATATAGTGGCTCTATCTAGAAAACATATACAGAAGGTGACTGATAACATAATTTTATTATTTAGTCACCTTTAATATATTGTGATATGTTTTATGTAAATTTTATATGTAAGTAAAATGAAGAAATCATAAGCATACAACTGGATAAATTTTCACAAACCGAATACAATAAGCACTCAAATTAATAAATCAACATCACCAGAACTCCAGAAATCCCCTCGTACCTTTCCTACTTATGTCTCCCAGGATAACCACTACCCTGACTTCTAACAGATTAGATTTGCTCTTTTCGGACTTTAGCTGAATGATGTTGAACAGTTCATGCACTTTACATCTGGTTTCTTTTTTAATATTATGTTTGTAGGTAACATCCATATCACTTATGGAGTAGTGGTTTGTTCATTCTCATTTTTGTCAATTCTGAGTATTGTTGCTACGAACCCTCTAATTGATTTTAGTTGGATAGGTGTGTGCATTTCTGCTGAAAATACAACAAGAAATAGACTTGCTGGGTCACAGCATATTAGTCAATTATTTTGTTTCTTTACTCTCCAACCACCAGTACCTGAGACTTGAAGGTATTCCACATTCCCAGTAACACCTGGTATTACTATTAGTCATTCTGACAAGTGTGTAGTTGTATTTCACTATATTTCATTTGTATCCTCTTAAAGACTAATTAAATTAACTGCATGTTCATGCATCGTTTGGATACTTAGATAGCCTCTCTGCATGAAGTAACTGTTAAGTTTGTAAGCCTTTTTTGCTACTGAACAGGGTAGTTTTATCTTATTAATGTTTAGGAGTTCTTTGTATAGTGCAGATGTAAGTCTTTTGTCAGATACCAGTATTGCAAATATCTTCACTCAATGTGAGTTTTTTCACTCTATCAATGGAATATTTTGATGACCAGAAGATCTAATCATTAATATAGTCAGTGTTATAATTTTTCCTTTTATGGTTAAAGCTTTTTGTGCCCTATTTAAGAAACCTTTGCTTACCATCTGTTATAAAGATATTCTCATATGTTTGCTTCTGAAAGTTCACTGCTTTGCCTGTCACAAACCAACTAAAATGGACATTTATGAATATTATGATTTAGGGATCCAATTTTCCCCCAAAGGATCCAATTAACACAATTGGTCTTTATTGAAAAGATCATCATTTTCTCAGGGCACAGAAGTATTGATGATGTCATAAATAAGTTGACTCCATATGTGGGAGTCTGTCTCAGGATATTCTTTTTTCTTCCATATTCCATTGGTTTAATTTCTTATATTGTTTCTGCCTTTATTATTTATTTGGGATTGAATAACTTTTATATTTTATCAGCTTTTTTTCACTTTTTATTAAGAGAAGAGGGTTAGATTTTCTGACTATATTTGTGTATTTGTTTATATTCTTTTAACTTTATCGGTGTTGCTTCATATATATTTAAGATTATTTTAGAGGACATATAGATAGGAATTTTAATATATATCTTCCTTTAGACTCAAAATAAGATGGCATATGATTTATATTAGGTTATCTATAATCTTTATTGAAACATATATGTGTGTGCATGTATATGTGTGTGTTAGGTAATTATTAGTTACTGGGAAAATAAATTAATGAGCAGTTTTTCTATTTATCCAAATATGAGTTTTCTATGCTTAGAATTCCTCACACAAACTTTGCACTTTAAATTTTTAAGCTATTTTGAGTTGGGTATTTCTGTTATGTGGAGTTGAAAGCATTCTAAATTGAGTATTTAATTGTAGTATATTAGGACAAATATTAGATGATGCTTTTTATGTTTACAAGCAATGCAGATCTGAGATCAAGACACCAAAACGTGGCAAGGAGTGGATATCACTAAACCTTTGCCTTACAGAATTCATTATTGTTTGGGAGCAATAAAAAATGGTGTCTTTGGGGATAATAGGAAACTAAATACTTGGGATGGGTAATAATGGCCTCAAGCTGGGCACCAGACTTAGTGTAAATACCAACCTTCAGTATCTTAAGGGCAATTTAATGAAATTTAGATGGAAAAGCCAGAATAGGAAAGAAAGACAACTGAGATAAATCAGTTCTTGGCAGGAAGAAAGTTTCAACTGATTAAATACTTAATATGGCAGATACCTTCTTACACATCCTGAAAAATCATTTGGGACCACGTTTGGTAGCAGGGAAGAGGCAAGGATTCATCAATCAAGTCATCAGGGGCTTAAACCATTATAATCTAGGTAATAAAATTTACTGGACACTTCTTTATTATCATTAGCTAGGTGAACTAGACATGTACGAGTGACAGAGGAAAACCACATAAACAACAAATGCAAATAAATTAGCTTAACCATAAAAACCCATGATGTCCATTAAAAATGTCTATACCAAATTTCAATAAAACTATTTTGAAATGGTAGGAAGTAAGAGGAAAGCATTTAAAGTAGAAGAAAAAGCATTTGTAGCATCAGCTCTCATTTGGGAAGTAGGTTGGTGTGTCTGAAGAACAGAAAGAAATTTTAAAGCCAGGAGGATGAAGGGGAAGAGAGGCGCTTGGTGTGAAATTACATTAGAGAGATTGTGGCCATGAATGCATAATACGGCAAGTTGTCGTAAATTTTAAATATGATCTAAAGAAGTAAAAAGCTATTAAACATTTAGATTTTGAAGTCAAATAATTCTATTTTTTTTAATTAGAATGATACCTGGCTTTATCTTTGTAAGAGATGAGAAACAAAAAAGAACAACAGGACAAATTAGTAGGCTCTTAAAATAATCTATATGTGTGGGAAATGGGATATCTTTACCTTGATGACTTTGACTAGCCTGATAACAGTGGAAACTTGTGGAAGCCACTGAGTTAGGAGTATATTTGGTGTTAGAACTAATGAGAATATGTGAACTGTGTGTGGTGATGGTATGCCTGAGAAATATCAAGATTTCTACATTTTTGACATTAACTACTGGACGATAAGGGCACAGTGGAGGATGGAGTGTTCTCTTTAAAATTTCTTAAAAATTTGGGGGACAGGAGGCCCCTTTAAGAATCAGATTAAAATTCTCAAATGCTTATATCTGAACATATTTATAAGACATATTAAGGTGTTTATGTCCTTGAAAACTGTCCATAGAACAAGAGTTCAATGAACCCAAGTATAGCAGGTTTGCTATTAATTAATAATACTGCTTTTGACGGATTTTTGGCTGTGTACATGGTTGCTCAGCTATGGATTTTATTTCTTAGCTACCCCCGTAGGTAGGGGCAGCTGTGCCACTAGTTATTGATCAATAGTACTTGAGTGAAAATGATGTGAACACCTACTGCTTTAAAATTATACAAATAAAGTTACTTTTGTCCCATGCTGTCCCCTCTCTTATTCCTATTTGAAACACAAACATAGCAGTGATCACATTTTGACTGTAGGTATGAATATAACAAACTAGGTTATAATGATGAAACAAAGAAATGGAATCTAGAGCACAGCCCATCTACTCCTCTGAGACTAGACTCTTATGTGAGAGACAAGCCACTAACTTAAGTCATTTTTTAATCACTTAGAAAAAAGCCTACATCTTAATACCTATTGAAATATATGAAAAATATTGAGTTTACATAGACTTTATAAGGAGAGATATTATAGCCTGAATCACATTTTCAAAGATCCCAGTATGATTAACTATAATTGTTCCTATTAATGCTTTGAAAATTATGTTGGAGGTGGAAATCCTTTAATATATAGATAATTTAAATCTATAAAATTCCTTATGGATTAGGAAGAAAACCAAAAACAACATGACAACAACAAAACACCAGCAACTAAAACTTCTTGAAATGGTAATCTTCTCTAATTTACCATAGCAATATGTAAATTAGCTCTGGTTTTCATGTTAGCAGATAAAAAATCAACAGACCGTCTTCTTCTGGACACAGATGCCTGCTTAATGAATTTGGAACTGGCATTGCCACAGGTGCACAGGGTCTAAGAATGTTTAATTGCTTGTTCTTGCAAAACCCTGGCACACTAACACCAATATGTTTTACTTGCATATGTCACTTAGAGGATCCTCCTCATTCAAGAAAGGTCCATACCTCTTCTACCTGCACATGTCAACATGTCATGAGAATAAGGTTGTTATGGGCTTTGAAAGTGGTAAAAGAGTTTGTCAGTTATTATAAGAAAACTACAAGACCAAAGCACAATATTGACTGGCTAACTCCAGGGGCTCAGCTTTTCACCACTTATTCTGTTTCTCATCCTACGAAAGTCTCATCTCTGAGATGTCTGTAAGAGCTATTGTTAAATTTAGTTCTTGGATATTGCTTCTTGATCAATGCTGACCAATAAATTGTGTATTGTTTTTATGAGTCCATTTTCCATATAATTCTGTATATTGCATTGTCTATTAAAGTTTATCAATAATGGAAATCATTATAAGCTTAAGCCTCAGAGCAACTTAAGACATATTTCCATATTTTCAAATGAAACTATAAATGTAATTTACTAAACTTGTAGCCTAACCTTAGTAACTAAGATAGACTGAAGAAGTGAAACTGAGAAATAAAAACAAGAAAATGGTATGGCTGCTCAAAGATAAGTTTTACTATTTACTGATTTATAATGATTTTCACAGAAGGATAATAATACTGGCATTCTGTGACACTAAAGTAGGATATAATATGGTGTTATACATGACTCTTTTTGAATTATGGTTTTCTCAGGGTATATGCCCAGTAGTGGGATTGCTGGGTCATATGGTAGTTCTATTTGTAGTTTTCTAAGGAACCTCCATACTGTTCTCCATAGTGGCTGTACCAATTCACATTCCCACCAGCAGTGCAAGAGTGTTCCCTTTTCTCCACACCCTCTCCAGCATTTATTGTTTCTAGATTTTTTGATGATGGCCAGAAAACCATAATTCAAAAAGAGTCATGTACCAAAATGTTCATTGCAGCTCTATTTACAATAGCCCGGAGATGGAAACAACCTAAGTGTCCATCATCGGATGAATGGATAAAGAAGATGTGGCACATATATACAATGGAATATTACTCAGCCATAAAAAGAAACAAAATTGAGCTATTTGTAATGAGGTGGATAGACCTAGAGTCTGTCATACAGAGTGAAGTAAATCAGAAAGAGGAAGACAAATATCGTATGCTAACACATATATATGGAATTTAAGAAAAAAAATGTCATGAAGAACCTAGGGGTAAGACAGGAATAAAGACACAGACCTACTAGAGAATGGACTTGAGGATATGGGGAGGGGGAAGGGTAAGCTGTGACAAAGCGAGAGAGAGGCATGGACATATATACACTACCAAACGTAAGATAGATAGGAGTGGGAAGCAGCCGCATAGCACAGGGAGATCAGCTCGGTGCTTTGTGACCACCTGGAGGGGTGGGATAGGGAGGGTGGGAGGGAGGGAGACGCAAGAGGGAAGAGATATGGGAACATGTGTATATGTATGGCTGATTCGCTTTGTTATGGAGCAGAAACTAACACACCATTGTAAAGCAATTATATTGCAATAAAGATGTAAAAAATAAATAATATGGTGTTATACACACATTCAAGTATATATGCATGTGTACATAAATACACTATATGATATACATTATATAATACATATTATGATAAATAATATCCATTAAGTGAAATGTGTGGTCAGTAACACATACAACTAATCTGTTTAAATTTCTTAACCCTGTTAAAATCACATTCGATACTCTTCATAAAGCAGGTTATATCGCTTTTTACTTATATTTCTCTATTTGTTCTTTAATATTGATTTTTAAAACCTGGAATAATTATGGTATACCATATTTAACAGTATATGTTACTGATTTATGTTAAAATGTTTGTCTATTTTTGGTTGCTTTTTCTCATCTGTGATTTCAAAATCAGACTTTAACCCTGAAGCAGGTTTTTGTGCATAGGATTTATGAAAGATTCTAAATTTAAAAAAAATCTGAGCTACTCAGAAAGAAGTATTCCTAATTTTTTTTCCTCTAGTACAAAATCAAACTTATTATAAGCTTTTATGAGAATTCAGAGATAATGCATTCAAAAACAGTTAACAGAAGTCTAATATATTTCAGTAATAAGTAAAGCATTTTCCCTCATGTATTTTAAAATTCCATTGGAAATGACAGAAATAAGATTTCAACTAGAAGTCTCTAAAGACAGTTATGGATTCTAATCAATTTCACTAAGGACAGGTGCATTTCTGAGGAAACACCAACCGTGCTATATGGTGTTTGCTACTGAAGGTTCCCATCAAAGCAGCAAAAGCAGTGAAGAGCATGATAAAAACTATGCAGAAAAAGATGAGAAAAAAATCTTTAAGAGAAACAGAAGTAGGAGAATAAGAGACTGATTCATCAGTTTCCTTCAAATAGCGTGTTAAGAAATGGTAGTGATCAAATGTATATTAAAATGATTAAGATTACAGAAGACCTAAACATGTTACATAATTCTGGAACCCTGAAAAGTGAAAAAAATATATATTAGTAGAAGTAACAAAAACAGAGGAAAACACCTATCAATATTTGTTTCTTTTTTGTTTCTATGGAACAAAAAGAGATTGAGGCAAAACAAAATAAATAAATCTGGATATAACAGGAAAGATAACATAAATGCCATCATCATGTGGTAAGATTTGGTAGGCAGTCCACTTTACAAAAACTGAGAGTTTCTGTCCAAGAAGAGATGTGTATAGTTATATCTTTAAATAATATACAGTAGGGATGGCCAGAGGATGCTATGATTTAAATAATGATTAAAGAACATCAGAATAAAGTTAAGATTATTTGTGGACAGTTTTGAAAAATTGAATTTATATGGCAACACTGAATGCTTATCTTTTCTTTTCTCAAACGAAGAAAAAGTAATTTGCCTGATACAATCTGGCTAAAACTTTCTTAAAACAACTCAAGAAAAGTAGTAGATAATTTAGTGTAAAAATTGGAATGTTACTGCCAAACGGAATTAGGTTATGGAGAAATAAGATAATTCTCCCACTGAGGGATTTTCATTTATGACAGATAAAATGTTAGTTGATAAACAAGAGAGCTTCCAATAAACCACAGATAAAGCATAATTAAATAAGCTGCTTTACAGTGTTTTAGTTTTGAAGGCTAAAGACACAACTGTGCTTCTTCCAAAATAGAAAGAGAAATTTATGTTTTAAAAAATGATGCATAGAGACTTCCCTGGTGGCACAGTGGTTAAGAATCCGCCTGCCAGTGCAGGAGACACGGGTTCGACCCCTGTTCTGGGAAGATCCCACATGCCACAGAACAGCTAAGCCTGTGCACCACAACTACTGAGCCTGTGTTCTAGAACCCACGAGCCACAACTACTGAACCCGCATGGCACAACTACTGAAGCCCGCGTGCCTAGAGCCTGTTCTCCACAACAAAGAGAGGCCACCGCAGTGAGAAGCCCGTGCATCGCAATGAAGAATAGCCCCCACATGCTGCAACTGGTGAAAGCCCGTGTGCAGCAATGAAGACCTAACACAGCCAAAAACAATTAAGTAATTTAAAATAAAGGTGCATGAGAGAGAGAGCAGCTTAAGTAAAAGCTGTTTGGGCTTCCCTGGTGGCGCAGTGGTTAAGAGTCCACCTGCCAATGCAGGGGACACGGGGTTCGTGCCCTGGTCCCGGAAGATCCCACATACCGCGGAGCGGCTGGGCCTGTGAGCCATGGCCGCTAAGCCTGCGCGTCCGGAGCCTGTGCTCCGCAACGGGAGAGGCCACAACGACAGTGAGATGCCCACGTACCACAAAAAAAAAAAAAAAACCTATTTGGCTCAGACACTGTAAATAGTAAAATTACCTAAAAATGGGGAGAATGGGGAGAATGGTGACAGCACATCCGAATGTTTATTTTTAAGAGTTCTCAGCACTCCTGGGAATTACTTTATCCCAGAGAACTAAAGATTTATGCTTACATAAAAACCTGCACACAAATGTTTACAGCAACTCTATTATTACTAGCCAAAAACTGATGACAACCCAATGTCCTCTTGTGAGTGAATGATTAAACACATGGATGTGGTACATATATACCATGGAATACTACTCAACAATGAAAAGGAGAAAACCTATTGATATTCAAAATAACTCAGATGACTCTGGAGAATTATGCTGCATGAAAAACGTCAATAATGTGTGATCCCATTTATACAACATTCTTGAAATGACAAATTTATAGCAACCGAGAACAGATTGGTGGTTGTCAGAAGTTAAAGAGGTGGTGGAGGTGGGCAATGGGTGTGGTTATAAAAAGGCAACAGGAGGAATCCTTGTGGTGATGGAACTGTTCTGTATTTTAACTATCAATATCCATATTCTAGATGTGAAATATAGTACTATAGTTTTGCAAGATGTTACCATTGGCGGAAACTGGGTAAAGGGGTACTGTATTTATTTCTTACAACTGTAGATGAATCTATCATCACCACGTTAACAACAAAAAGGATATGAGGAACAGAAGATTTGGGGACATTTTTAGAATTCAGAATAGTGCCTGTAAGAGAAGAAGTAAGAGGGAGAATGTTTCATAAAGAATTTTGAAATACATAAAAAACTACCATACTATTAAGAAGATTCCCAAGCAATGCCTGAAGCCAAGATAAAGTGTGGTTTTGGATTTCTATGATTTATTTTAGTATTCTAACTAAAGAATTGAGTTCAACAAACATCGGGCATATGATGCACTATTATTATTGTCTAACATTTTTCTTTTCAAAATTTGTTTAACTTTTACATCCAGTCCCCATCCTTAATCACCATCAGCACCCTATCTTTTGTGTTTAATGTATTTTCTTTGAATACATTGTTGATCTGATTATTTAATTCTGTATGCATGCACATACACACCCCCAACATATATACATACATACACATATATACACACAATATATTGATATATGTATTTAAACATCTTATAAATAATTGCTGTAAATTTACTTCCTGTTTATTTTTTACTCAGAATTATATTTTTAATATCTGCTTTTATTTTTATATGAAGAAATGTTTCTTCCTTCTGATTACTACATAATATCTTGTCAGAAGTATACATAAACATTACTTCACCATAATCTGCAACAATCAGACAGGTTACTGCCAACTCTTTGCTTATAAAATATGACGATAAACATTCTTATTCCCCTGTGCAATATTTTTCTGGAATTGATTATATGATTTTACACTTTTAAAATATGCCTTCATACACGGAGCTGAAAATGTGAATTTTAAAATAAGGTAATATAACACAAAAAGCAAATATGAATAAGAAAAATGTTAGCATAACTAAAGCCAAAGTGATGAGAAAATTGTAAGATAGTGGAATAGACTAGTATTTTTATAGCATAATTTTACAAAGGATAACAGGAATAAACAGATGGTGGTAACTTGCAGATAAAATCATACAGGTTGAGAAAAATACAGGGGAAAATGTTTAAGGATACATATTTCATATATACATGAAAGCAATTGAAATGTGTTGAAAAACTTAAGAATACTGAAAGACTAGGTCAAACAGATTTATAAAAATAGTCATTAAAACAAAAAATTTTTGTTCTGCAATTCTACATATCATCTATATGCAAATGATTCCTAAATTACTCCTGAATCCCAGACATACCAGATATCAGTAAGAGAGGGTGTTTAAAAGATGGCACATGTAATTTAGCTGGAAAAGAAGGAGAGTGAGGAGAGGTAGGGATGATGGGAATACATAAATTAGAAGTATGGATTGTACTGAAGTATTGCCAAAGTCAAATAATAGTTGTTTTCAGTGTTTCAGTAAGAATCCTAAAAGGATGAAATATTGAGCTCCAAAGTGGAAATACTAAGTTCAAGAGTGGATAATCCAAATTCAGATATGAACAAGGAAGTTTGTAAGGAGGCCCATTGGAGATGGTTCTTGGAGTGCAGGAACAATAAATTAAGTGGCTTTGATATTGGATAGATAGTCTATGCTGTTATTTAAGTCACTCTAGATGACAGTAGGCCATAGGATTAGAAAGAAAGATTCAGTTCCAAAGTTTTCATTGAAGGTAGGTAAGTTTTAAAGAAATGGGTCAATAATAACAGTAAGGAAACAGTGATACAAACAAAATTGCATCTGTCTCAGAGAAGTAGTTTATCTCAAGATAGGTTAGTAATGATCTGATATTTTCACTGAGAAGAAAGAGGACACCAGCTCCTGACCCTGATGTATGTGAGTGAGATACTGGAAAATAACCATCCTCACCTTGAGAATTCAAGGTGAGGAAAAGTCAAGAGGGATGGGCGATACTTCAGTTAAGGTATGTATTTGAAAAGAACATTCATAGAGGAATTGAGGGTATAGAAGAGTTTTATAATTACTCAAGACAAAGTCAAACAAAAGAGAGAAGTCCATGATTGGGGAGAGGAAGGAAGACTGTCAGATAAGAGAAGAAGAAGCACAAAGCAGAATGGGCATAAAAGTACCAAAGGTAATTTGGAAGAGGTGTCAGTGATAATTTAGAACAGGAAAGTGAAACATAGTGGGCTTGGAATGACCTTTTTTTGTAGACTGGTGGGTATTTGTGCTTCATAGTATGTAAATAAATTCTATAAGGATGATCTTGGAATGTGGGATTAGGTGTTCCTTTTCACTTGGTCCACTGTGGCAGGCACTGATGATGACAGGCACACGCAAGAGATGGTCACTAAGAACTCTGAGGTTTAAACGCTCAACTCTGGACTTGGAGAGGGAGGAAGTAGGAATATTGGTGTCTGAAATACATGAATGAATGGCAGAGGCAGAGTAGAGTGTACTTTTTTTGAGAAGCGTACATAGAGCATGATAGCTTAGGCTGATGGTTGAATTTGGTTTAACAGCAAGACTCAACACAAATGCTATGTATCAATGTGTCCTGATTCTAGTTTGCATACAAATGACCTTAGAATTTTATCTAATGATTCTGATTCAGCAGATCAGGGATAGGGCTCATGATACTGCAATTCCAACAAGTTCCTGACTGACCTCAAATCTTCTGATCCATGGACCACACTTTGAGTAACAAAAGCCTGCGTGGTTTATGACGCTCAGGTGTAATTTCTAAAGAAGAGCAGTCAGAAGCACCAAAAGTTTGAGAATGCCTTCTTTATTTTGAGTGGTCTCACTATTATATTGTACAGACAGTTAAGTAAAAAAAAGGAGGAAGGCAGTTGCACCACGTAGATGTCAAGGGGATTATACTGCAGGACATAACTAGTAGTAGTTATGGTAGGGAGGGAAGTATGGTTGGCTATAAGATAGGAGGAGTATTTTGAGTGAAGCTATAGGTCATGCATTACAGGTGGGTCAAAAGCCTTAAAAGAGTTGTCAGTACCTCTAAATATTTGATTATCTTGATCACTATCAACTAGATTTGCAACATAACCTATAAATACTACACAGGTATTTTTCTTCACTCTTTTTGTCTTTTCTAAAAAAAATCCTTCATTTTCTCCCATTGATCTAGCGCTACTTTGGGAATTCAAACATGTTTATTTTATACTCTTTAGGTAAATATTTTCTTTTTGTTATAAACTACATTTTAATTAAAACATACCAAATTTGGGATCTTTATATGATATTATCGTTCTTATCTAAGTTTTTTACCAAATTTGGATTACTGTCTTTTACTTTTCTTAAAAATCTTATGTTTCGTATTTAATATACTTTTCATTTCTTTCAAAATAATTTGTACACTTTCTAGATAGAGCAGGACTTCTAAACTATGACAGCACATAGGAATTACCCGAGGAGATGTGAAAATAAATAAATGAATATAAAAGACCGATGCCCTGCCCCCATCTCAGATATTGATTTAACTGATAGGCTCAGTGCTGGCAGGTGTTAAAATCTCCTTCAATAGTTTTAACGTGAAGACAGAGATGAGAAGCATGAAAATGAAATATCTCATAGAGATGTACTGCTCCCTCTTCCTCTACACATTTTATGTGAACTCCAGAGTCATCTCTGGGCTTTGATCAGCACCATGGCAATGTTTCAGTAAAGACATGGCTGCAGATAGCACAGCATGCAGTAATGCTTCTCAAGAATGGGCAACTGCACAAAAGGCAATCAGCAACAACACTGAGCGCTTTAGGTGGTCAATAACTATCATAAAATCCTTTTTGAAGAAATATGTAATAGCTTAGTCACTTGGTCCAAATAACTTGAGTGCTAAATCACAGACAGCTGTGTCCATTATCTTTCCCATTGTTTCATTCATGAATACACACAGTGATAAACTACTGTAAATAAAATTAATCACATATGCTTATGCACATAATAGGAGCCTGCTGAATGTTGCACTGTTTTGAATCTATGGATCTGCTGAAACAGTCTTTGTGGGTAAACATTCACAGATGGGCACATTTTCTCTATTAAAAACACCTGCAAAAGGTTGTTGGAAAAGTTTCAAAAAACCTTGAATGATTTCAAAATTTATTTTACACGACCTGGTGATTGATGGCTTTTGCAGTTTTTTTCTTAGGAAACCATGTACTAAAACATTATGATTAGCTCACTGATGCCATCAGAGGAACCAGGTAAGGTGAATATTCTGTTTCTATCTTTCCTTCACTCCTTTACATATTAATTTTTTCCTTTCTTCACTTAGTCATGACTTACTTTATAGAAAGATCTCTGTAGATAAATGAACAAAGTGCAAGTAATTCTGTTCCAATTATATTTCATTTATATCACCCATCCTGATGAACAGAATTAAGTAATGCAGAAACTTGAACAATTATTTTACCTATTTTATTTATTGATCACTTGAAACAATCTTTTCCCTAGGCTTAGCATTGTCGCTTAGATTTTCAGTCACTACTTAGATTTTCAGATATTTCCATTCCTGAATTAATAAAAAAGAAGAAAGGGAGCCTCCTCAACTTATTTCCATTTACTCTTTCTTCACTACACTTAGTCTACCCTGATCCTATCATATATCCTTAAATTTACTATTGACTCATGTATGGATTTTGAAAACAAGTTATATTTAACCCTGTATAGAGAGGAGGCCTCAACAAATTCTGAACTTCCAAAATTGCTATGGCTACTGCCAAGTACAAAAATAAAACAGGACCAGCGGCATATTAATGAGATGATAAACCCTCTCTTCAAATGTATTTTTATTTCATAAGTAAAGCTGTACTTCTGCTGTGCCGGAACAAAGCCATATGTGTTTAATACATGTTTTTCATTTTTCTTCTCTCTCTCTCTGAAACTTTTGACAAAACAAAGAAAGAAATATTGTTGTGTTGTTTGTGTTTTATTGAATCTGTTTTGTATTCTAATATCCTCCTTGAACATATGTCAGTTTAAGAGAGATTATGACACATCCCTAAATCTCTGAAGTATATACCTTTGGGATGGGAGGAATTCATGAATAAATATTACTGAAAGGTAATGTGTTTAACTTCTTTCTTGTTTGATGAATACAAATTGTAGTTCACCTTCCATCAGGAATAATATAAAGGACAAATGAAAGTTTTATTTTATTATGTGCTTAGCATAAAGCTTTGGGCTATTAAATGTCAATTACATCACAAATTTGTAATTGTGATTCTCAAAGTAAACAATAAAAATATGCTATTAAATTTTATAGCTATAATCACAATCTAAATACTCATAATGAAGTAAATGTTAAAAAGCTACACTAAGGTGAGCAGTACTACAAGAATAACTTCCTGTGATTTAGGAAGTAGAGCAACAATTTTCAAAAATAAATACCTAAGGTATTTTTACTTGAATTTAAAATATATTTTCTCAAATGGTAACTATCTTCTTAGCCTTTTTCTCAAATGTCTACAATAATCTCATAGACTAAGAATCCTATGAATTAAGATACACAGTTTTAGTTACGAGTCTTTTATTTCTACACATGGATTACATATCATTTAAATACATCAAATTACAAAGGTGATAAGCCCACTTAAAATCTATGTTAACTGCTATTTTTCACAATGTGATAAACCAGATGATTATCAACCACAAGGTTCCAAGGTCTTCTAGAACATGCTTTCCAAAGATAGGGGAAAAGAAAAAAAGAAAAGCAACAGTAGGAAAATGTACTCTAAAACAGGAAGTGAAAATAACTATTGCATAGTTCCAAGGACTTTATATAATTTAATCCTAAGCAACAACTCTATGGAATTAGTATTCTATATAATTTTCATTGTTATGATGAGGACACTAAGCCATAGAGATGTTAATTGTGTTGCCCCAAGTTGTACAGCTAGCAAGCTGCCAGGTCAGGGATCCATGCCTGGCAGTCTGGTGACAGATCCAAGGCATTTTCCAGGAGGATAGAAATACCTCACTATAAAATATTGAGCCATTTTCAGATATGACTCATGTGGGAGTCATAATTTTTTTGGTAAATAAATTATAATATTCCTGAAGCTCTCAAAATAAGATCAGGATGTTTATAGGTAAATTACTGAGGTCTAATTCTCTAGAATTAAAAATTTTATTGATAGACTCCAGTGGATATCAACTCAGTCATTTGGGTTCAAACATTAGTTTTTCATTCATTCATTCATTTAAGACATTTTTATTGAGGCAACATTGGTTTATAATACTATACTATTTTCCTGTGTACAACATTATATTTCTTCTTCTGTACACCCTACAGTGTGCTCACCACCAGAAGTTGAGTTTCCATATATCACCATAGAGATGATCCCCCTTTATCCATTCCACCCTTCCCCAAACCCCATCCCCTCTGCATACCACTATTCTGTTCCCTGTATCTGTTTTGTTTGGTTTGATTAATTCATTTGTTTTTCTTGTTTTTTATATTCCAAATATGAGTAAAATCATATGGTATATGTCTTTCTCTGCCTGACTTATTAGCTCACTTAGCATAATACCTTCAAGGTCCATCCAGTTGGCAAGATTTCATCTTTTTTTTTTCTTTTTTTTGCTGTACATGGGCCTCTCACTGATGTGGCCTCTCTTGTTGTGGAGCACAGGCTCCAGATGTGCAGGCTCAGTAGTTGTGGCGCACGGGCCTAGTTGCTCCGCGGCATGTGGGATCTTCCCAGACCAGGGCTCGAATCCGTGTCCCCTGCATCGGCAGGCAGACTCTCAACCACTGTGCCACCAGGGAAGCCCCTTATTAGCGCTTTTTATCTTCTTTCTTAATGAGTCTAGCTAAACATCTGTCAATTTTGTTTATCTTTTCAAAGAACCAGTTCTTAGTTTTCACTGATCTTTTCTATTGTCTTTTTAGTCTCTATTTATTTCGCTTCTGATCTTTATTATACATATACTTCCTTCTACTGACATTGGGCTTCATTTGTTCTTACCTTTTCAAGTTCCTTTACGCGTAGGCTAGGTGCTTTATTTGAATTCTCTTCTTGTTTCTTGAGGTAGGCCCATATTGCTATAAACTTCCTTCTTAGTACTGTTTTGTTTTGTTTTGTTTTTGCACCCAGTATATTTTAGTAGGTTGTGTTTCATTTTCATTTGTATTCAGGTAATTTTTTATTTCTCCTTTGATTTATACATTGACATAATAAAAGTTGTTCAGCAGCATACTATTGTGTCTCCACATATTTGATTTTTCCAGGTTTCCTCTTACAGTTTATTTCTAGTTTCATACCACTGTAGTTGGAAAAGATGCATTAAGACCATGAAGTGTATATGAAAATTGAAGGGGTATATGGAATGGGATTTTTGCTTGAATCAATGATTTAAAAATAGTTTACAAAAAAATTGTGTGTAAAATTTAAGAAAACTGTACCTTTGAGTTTCAGATATATGTTTGTCATTGGATATGAGGCTTGGTGTAAAAAACACTGAGTTCTTCCTTATTATATTTTTGTTTGCTGGAAGATTCAGGTCATAATGCTTTGCAAATTTTTAAAAGTTTGAAGGCCAAAAACATTACAAGCATAGTCCTCGGATTGCTATGTAAAACAGAGTATCTCCATTTTGGGGTGTAAAGAGACATAACTTGGTATTTACCACTGATGGTAACTTTAAAATTAAAAAAACATGAATCTTATTTGTGAACTGTATGTTTTCTAGTACTGAGAAAAACAGATATACCCCAAGAGATTAAATATAATAAGGGAAATATCAAAATTAACATTTCCATGGTGATATTTAAAATAAATACTAAAATATGTGAGTGTAGCATTGGCTAAATTATTTTAAATACCAAGGGTGATGTTAGCACATTTATTCCTCTCATGAAAAGATGAGTTTATATTTAGATTTGTAGAATTTCCTGCTATACACATGTAAAACTATTCTGAAGAAATTAATCAAAACTATTAAAACAGTTTTATTTGTTTTAGACTTTTTTTTTAAGTCACACAACGTATTTAAGAGCCAATACTACAAAAGGAAAGGAAAATTGACAATTTACAGTAATAATATGCTTGGTTCTAATTAAAATTCCATAATTTCTTTCTAAATTAAAATTTTCCATTATATTTAATCTCATTAAAAATAAACTTTACCTCATTTAAAGAGTCTGAAATTTTAGTTTTGATATAATTTTGATAAAAATGATACATGTTGAGCAGAGCTCAGCTACATTTTCCCAGACACTTAAAACTTTTTTTAACATATATTATTTTCACTGTCTTTCCAACTCTTGGTTACTGTCAATCAGGAGTCCATATGTGAGTCTGTACATAAACCATAATCATAAGATCACTTTGAAAGTTGGAAAATAGAAAACTTGTTCCTCAGTTTAATTCATATTTTCTATTTTTTTCTGCAATATAGATAAACATTAAAATGTAATTATTTACAAGTGTAAATATGTTGCACTTGCCAGTTTTGGCTCAGATACATCCTTCAGTTACATTTGTAACAGTTCCACAAGTTTAGTTTGGATATCCACATTTCCTTGAAGTACCCCAGGTGCTTTTTAGTAAATTGGCACCATCATTTTCTGGAATTTCTTGGAAAACCTGATTTTCTTAGTCTGATTAGTACTTCTCATCACTTATCCAGAGTGACTGGCTAAAGAGTGGGCAATAAGCCTGTTTTGTTGAATGAAACATGAGGAGAAATTAACTGCAGCTCTTGAGAAAGAATCTTCTTTCACATTCTGCAGAAGCTACATGGAAAGTGCTAGCATCAGAGGCTGCTGCCAGTAATTTTGCCACCATATGGAAAGCCAGCCTCAGAATATAGAACATATAGTACAAGACAACAGGTTACACAAGAAGAGAGTCTTTTTTTGATATTGTCAAATCTAGATCAACATTAAGTTGACCCAGTATGTGAGCTTTTCAGTTATCTGGTCAATATAGGACAATTATAGTTTTCTTTTACTTACAACTAAAAAATTCTCCCATTTGTAACTAAAAGCCAACTTTTTATAAATTCTCTTTTTACATTGTGACATAATTGAAATAATATCTGTACAGAAAATGTGTAACCTTAGGAAGCTGATCATAGGTGGAGATAAATGTTTAAATTCTTTCATTCACCATTTGTTATGGAGGTTAAGTTTACACATAAAAAAATCTTATAAAATTGTTTTACTTCTCTTGGTTAATCTATTAATTCCTTGGAAGTGCTAGTGTTCATACATTTCATACAGAGCAAATCAAATAATAAATATCATATTCAAGATCCTAACTGTTAAAAGAAATCATGTGTATTGAATAAGAGCTTTAGAGGGGTTAAAAATTAATTGATGATGGCATTTATTTACAACTTACCTTTTCAGCATTACAATAAAAAATAATCTAAACTGAAGAAGTGATTCTTTTGTATCATATTAGTGCATAAGCAGTTTTGCATCATAAAATCACAGTAACATGTTGCCTTCTAAAGCCTGTACTTGAAATCTTAAATTTTGTACACTGTGAAATTGTAACGCATATTAAAGACTATTAGATTCATGTGTACTGCTCTTTAAATTTGGTTAAACTTGTAGAGTCCTCTCCCTTCCCCTACATTTCTGTATTTTATTACATATTTCTGCACATTTCTGGTAATTATTTGAAAGCATGAATAGGTCCTACATATCTGTCCTAGATTTCAAAAACTCATCACTTATTAAGGAAAACTGGGCTAAAATCACCATTTTTGTCTATTTGCAAAGATGAAGTATATTCTTTAAACTAAAAGAGTATTAGGATTAAATTTTATTGTAATAAGTATTAATTTACATAAAAATAAATGTACTTGAAAGAGCAGCTCTATTTGTATCTCCCAAACCCAACCTTTTTCTAATCTTCACTCAGTTGGTTTCATGTTGTGGATGTAACAAAACATATTTTAATTGCTTGAATTCTCTATTGGGAAGGCATGAACCTATTTGCGAAGCAGAACTAGGGACACAGATGTAGAGAACAAACGTATGGACACCAAGGGGGGAAAAAGGGGGTGGGATGAATTGGGACACTGGGATTGACATATATACACTACTACGTATAAAACAGATAAATAATGAGAACCTGCTGTATAGCACAGGGAACTCTACTCAGTGCTCTGTGGTGACCTAAATGGGAAGGAAATCCAAAAAAAGGGGATATAAGTATACATATAGCTGATTCGCTTCGCTGTACAGCAGAAACTAACACAACATTGTAAAGCAACTATACTCCAATAAAAATAAATAAATAATATACTTCATCTTATTAAAATAATAAATGGTAAAATATTTACATCTGTTTTCAATAAAAGAACTAAAAGCCTGGATATTATAATTATTTCACTACCAGGAATTTCACTCCTAAAATCTGAATTGCCTAAGTTGTATGTAAATCCTAATATCAATAACACTTTTAAGTGGAGCACTGAGGAGTATATCATATAATTGACAAATTATGTAAGTAATATGACTTGCTCTAAGTACAGCAAAAACTTTTTAAAGATAATTTATTCATTTAATACAATTAGAGCAATATACATATTGTATAAACTATCTATCTGAATATACACACTTTCTTCTTAAAAATATAAACTTGAACATAATTTTATATTAAAATGGTATATTTAGAATTGATTCCAAAATCACTTATTTGGATAGCAATGCCTTTTTTTTTTTTTTCAGTTGCAAAACCCATTGATTTGGAGTCCAACCACCTGCTACAGCAGATGAGCACCTCTTCCTCTCTGAAAAGAGAATGCCTCAATCTGTGTCTTTTTGGCTATCTCCTCTCCCACTGCTATTATCTATTCTTTCTCTTCAATATGTAATCAGATTCACACAATTGCATTCTTCTCATTTTAAAAATATGTCCTCAAATCTCATCATTCCAAATATCAGTAGCAACAACAACAGCAGCACCAGCAGCAGCAATGACAGCAAAATTCTGTGTATCGCACTTCTTCCTCCTGTTCCCAATCTGAAGTAATCCTTCCTTCACAACCAATGTTCTCAAAATATTTGCCTATTTTTATTGTTTTGATTCTGTCATCTATATGACTTGCAATTGACTACACTGCTTTCTGTCTCAATGATCAGAACAGTCCTACTGCTGAATCAAACCATGTCCCCTGTGTCACTAAAACCAACCTTCATTCTACCCCAGTGTTGCTCCTTCCCCTTCCATTCTTGAACTCCCACTTGCTCGGTCTTCTCTTTCACAATATTCTCATGATTTTCTTTCTACCTCACTGAACCCCCATTCATAGTCTCCTTTGCAGACTTGTTTTCAACTGAAATACTATTGTAAGTTGAGTCACTCCAGGTTTGGACCTAGGAAGACTTCTCAATCTATATTCTCTCTCTGGAAGAACTTACCCATATCCTTGGTTTCAAAATCCACTTACAGACAGAAAACTTACAAATGTATAATGCAGTTTCGGATCTCTCCTGAGAGCTCCTGATGGAAAATGCCTGTTTTTTTTGTTTTTTTGTGTTTTTTTTTTTTTGGTCCGCGGGCCTCTCACTGTTGTGACCTCTGCCGTTGCGGGGCACAGGCTCTGGACGCGCAGGCTCAGCGGCCATGGCTCACGGGCCCAGCCGCTCCGCAGCATGTGGGATCTTCCTGGACTGTGGCACGAACCCGCGTCCCCTGCATCGGCAGGCGGACTGTCAACCACTACGCCACCAGGGAAGCCCGAAAATGCCTGTTTGGTATCTTTATTTGAATGTCTTTAAAACATTTCACACTCAACATTCTAAAGCATAACAAGAAAGTTTACATTCCCCTATGAAAACATCTTGTACTGTTACCCATTAATAAAAGACATTTCTAATTATTCTGTTACACAAGATAGAAACAGGAGATATTATTTGAACCTTTCTCTCCTTCTCTAGTCCTGCCAAAATCAATCTCAGCATCAAACCCTATTGGTATGACCTAAACTATATCTATGAAATCTAACCATCGTTCTTGATAATATCTTCTCTTCCCTACCCGCCACCGCCTTTCCCTGCCTCTCCCTAACCACACACACAAAGTATTTCAAGTTACAAGTTACCATCATGTATCTTCTGGAATATTAGTTAGTTATTCCCCCAAATCCATTTTTCCTTTTCTACTTTATTCCCCATTTCTGCATTGGGAATTCTAAAGTGAAGTGTAATGATGAGACCAAGCCCTTTATTAAAACATTTAAATGGCTATTCAGTTCTCTTAGACATAAACAAAAACCTTTAATATTTGTGTCATGAAATGCTGTGTGATTTGACCTCTACTTGTCCCCAGCAACTTCTGACAATGTGATACCATGATCAACACTAACGCTTTAAATACACTTATTGATTATACTATACATTCAGGAAAAAAGGAATAAATCGTAACTACATCTAGATGATTTTTCATTATGTAATCGCACATATACAAACGCAATGTTCTTGAGAAACAGAATTGTTGAAAAAAATTTCTAGGCCCAAATGGAGTTGCTCCTGCCTGGGGTGCCACATCAGCAAAGTGAACTTTCCTGTTCCTGTAAATGCTCCTCTTAACCAGAAACATAATATATCCAGTCAATCCCCAAACACCAAGCCAACTCTAGACTCTATACTTATTTCCCTGTTCCTTGAGCTTTCTAAAACACGTCAGGTATGCAACCCCAGCCAAAAACCATGCCCTTTCTCTGCACTGCTGCTTCTAACACTCTGTAAAAGTTGCTCTTGCCCAACACCCCTCAGGAAGAGTACTCCACTGCTTGTGAGGCACTGCACTCTTCCAATCCATGGATTGTTTTCCCTTGAGTAACAGACATCAAACTCATTATTAAATTGTTTTATTTTTGTCATCTGAAGGAACATCAAGCACCAAAAAACTTCTCATACTTTCTCCCAGTCACCACTTGCCCCTCTTAAAAAGTAACCATGCTGATTGTTAACACAAGAGATTAGTTTTCTCCATGTTTGAAATATATGCAAATGACATATATTTTGTCTTATTTTGTGTCTGGCATATCTCACTCAAGATGAGATACATGTATGTTTTGTGAAACAAAAGTTTATTTTCTTTGTAGACTGTGGATGGGTATTTGGATTGCTTTGATATTATCACAAATAATAACATAACTAGCATTCTTGTACATGTATTTTGGTGCACATATCCAGGGGGTTATTTATACAAGTAGGAGTGAAATTTTGGGGACAGAGTATATTTACACAGTTATCTTCATATATGTTGAAAAGTTGTATTCCAAAGTGGTTTTACTAATTCTCCTATCTATTGGAAGTGCACAAGAACTTCCACTGTTCAACTCGTAAGTATTTTTAGAATTTTTAATTTTAGTCGTCCAGTAGGATGTGTAGAAATATCTTAGTGTAGTTTCAATTTGCACCCTCTTAATCAGCAAGGATGTAGGACAGCTATTAATATGCCTATTAATGATTTGCATATTTTTTTAATACATGGCTGTTATGAGGTTAGGGAACTTCTGTTTTGTTTCTGATTTGCTAAAAGTTTTGGTCATAATGGGTATGAAATGTACAAAGTGCTTTTCTAGCATCTACTGAGGTAATCATATATGGTTTCTTCTTTATTTTGTTAATATGATGAATATATTTATTGACTTTTTTTTTTTTTTTTGGCCACGGGGCATGTGGGATCTTAGTTCCCCGACCAGGGATCTAACCCACGCCCCCTACATTGGAAGCGCGGAGTTTTAACCACTGGACCGCCAGGGAAGTCCCTATCTATTGACTTTTAAATTTTAAATGTTAAACCAACCCAAAATTCCTGGGTACATCTTTGGATTCAGTTCACTATTATTCTGCTTATAATTTTTACCTCAATGATTATGAGAACAATTGGGCTGAAATTTTCCTTTTTTTGTGGTATTCTGAGCAGGTTGTAGAATTGAGTTTATTCTGCAATCATCATGCCCCGTATGCTTTTTTTCCCATCTTTTTTTCTCTCTTCACATCATTACCTGTGTATTTTATGTTGATTTGTCTCACCAGTCACAAATTTTCTCACTAAATAATTCCACTGCTCTACTGAATTTTTAATTTCAATTGTTTTATTTTGCTGGACTAACTTTTCCATTGAGTGTTTTTGTTTTTCTTTTCTGGTGGTAGTGGTTAGCAATCCACTGACTCTTCATTCTCCCTTTTTTTGATCCCAAATGTTTGGCAAAATTCTCCATTCTCCATTTTAACACCTATTTTTTTTTTTTTTGTATTGGAGTATAATTGCTTTACAATGTTGTGTTAGTTTCTGCTGTACAACAAAGTGAATCAGCTATATGTATACATATATCCCCTCCCTCTTGGACGTCCCTCCCACCACCACCCCCATTCCCATCCATCTAGGTCTGAATAAATCAAGCACGGTTATTTTAAAATCCATGTATGGTAACTTCATTATCTTATTATCTTTCGACTTTCTTCTCCTCTCCCCCCAATCCTCTACCTCTTCCTCCTCCTCCTCCTCCTCCCTTTGTATTTGACCCTTTCCATTAACATGATTTATGATTTTTTATTAAAAGCTGGCTATTTGGTATGGAAAGCTGTGGAGATAATTTAAATTCTTTCCAATGGTACCTTCCTCCAAAGATTTAATTTTGCTCTCTAACATGCTATTAAAGTACATGCAGATTAGTTTATGGATTGGGGCCCATTTGAAGCTAGATTTCAGCCTTTGTGAAGATTGGTTTGTTGCTTGTTCCACCTTAAAAGGAAGTCTGGGATGTGATGTTTACCAATATTTCTCAACTGGTGAACCTTAAAATCCAATTTTTGACTATTCTTAGCTACCACTTTTGCAAAGTTTTTAGTCCCTTGGCTCTGTTCACTAAACACTGATGCAAAATGTTGGGCTTACTTTAGTGTTCTTTTCTTATTGCCAAAAACTCTACCCCTCAAGTCCTAGTTGCTTTGACAACCCTAAACCCCAAGTTTTGTAGCTAGTCATCTCACGTAAAACTTCCCAAGTTTCCACCCAGGTTCCCAGCCCTTCAGACTCAGATTTCTATTCTGTTTTTTTTTATCATTTTGGAGATGCAGTGGGTAAGAACTGACAAATATTTCAAGGGAGAGAACTCTAAAACTGGCAATGCTTATCTTAGTGCAGGTGCATGTCCCTTTTCTCCAGGATCCTGGCCTCTCCAGTCCTGGTTGCCTTATGGTTCTCTAACACCTGTACATAGACTGTGTATGTGTCGACACACAAGTCTGAGTATATGTTTTGTACAGCTTTTCTACGTGTTTTCCATAGGGATTGTTCTGAATTAATCTGAACAGTTTGTATTAGAGTTCTCCAGAGAGAGCCAGAAAGATATATACACACATATATATATGGAGAGTGAGTGAGAGAGAGAGAGAGAGAGAGAGAGATTTATTATAGGAATTGTATCACAGGGTTATGGAGTCCTAGAGATTCCACAACATGTCCTTTGTAAGCTAGAGAAAACTTACAAAGAAAACCCAGGGGTGTAATTCAGAGTCCAAAGGCCTGAGAACTGGGAGGTGATGATTTAAGTTCCAGTCCAAAATCAGGAAAACCAGGAGCACGACTGTCTGAGGGCAGAAGATGGCTGTCTCAGCTCCAGCAGAGCGAGAGTAAATTCACCCTTCCTCTGCCTTTTTGTTCTATTCAGGCCCTCAACTGGATTAAATGATACCCGATTGCATTGAGAAGGCAATCTGCTATACTCAGTCTACTGATTCAAATGAGAATTTCTTCCAGAGACACCATCACAGACATACCCAGAAATAATGTTTTACCAGCTTTCTGTTCATTCCTTAGCACAGCCAAGTTGACACATAAAATTAACCATCATACAGTCACTGCTGAAAGACAGACCCCTACTCATAAAAATAACATTTCTTCCACCATGACTGTTCTATGAATTGTTCTGCTGCCATGGAATGTTCTCTTTCCATTCTAGTTTTTCCTACTGCCTCATCTAGTGAACCACTTCTTTTCTTCTTTAACATTTATCTCATTCAATTTATTCCCTGTACTACTCTGAAAATTATATGCTGCTTCTCTATTATTTTAATGGTATATATTTTAAAATAACATTTTACCAAGTGTAATGTTATCAATATTCTTATACTCTGTTAAACAATACAAAGTCTGTAACTGTTTTAAACCTGATTACCTGGCATTCAAAATTACTGTCCAATATTTAAATTCTGTTTTTAAATATACAAATTAGGTATAATTATTATTACTGCTTTAAATAGTCAACGTTTGGTTTTACCCTCTTACTTATCAATTTTCTTATTGCAGCTCATAAAACATCTCTTCGGAATTATTTTTTCTCTTTATGCAATGAAAGTATATTATTGACAAACACGCTCATATTTTGTGAGATAAAAGATACGTTCATTTTGCCCTTGCTCTTTAAAAATTAGCTTCTCTAGGTCTAAACTTTTAAATTGATTGTAGTACATATTTCCTCTCGTGTGTGTGTGTGTGTGTGTTTATCCTGATTCCTATAGGTGTTATTGAAAAGAGCTATATCTGTTATCTTTTTTTTTTTTACCTTTTTAGGTGACCATTTTTCTCTGGCTACTCTTTTATCCAATATTTGTTTTTATTCCTTTGGTGTTTTCCTAGGTTTCTTTTTTTTTTTTTTGAGTTTCATTATGAATTTTATATTTACATTTCTTGGCAATTATGAAAATGCTTAACTAATATCTTTTTTAAAAATCATGTTTTCCATTCTATTATCTCCTACTAGAATAATATTATGAGCATTCTCACATTACCTTTCATGTATCTTAATTTCATCGTATTTTTCTAATTATATATCTGGACTATATCTTAATGTCTTTACATCTTTTTTCAAGTTAATAATTTTTTTCTTTTCAAGTTTCTCTAGTGTGGCTCTTAAAATGTCTGTTATGGTTTAATAGCATGTATTACATTTATTATTTCTAGAATTATTTATTTTTAAAATTCTCTTGGACTTTTTTATAATGCTTATTTTTAGTTTATCTTTTTAGCTTTTCATTTTGATTTGAAATGTATAAATTTCACCTTTATTATATTCTATGTAAAATTCCAAAAGCAAAGAATTTGTTTTCGTTTGTTTCTTTCCTGCTATCTCTCACTCATGGTTATCTTCTGAATGCATAATGTGTTTTTGACATGAGTTCAAATGCTTGGGAAATTAATCTATATTATTCGAGTTCTGTTTTGAATATGTGATTTTTCAAAGAGAATTTGAAATCTCTTCTTCCAGTTGGCTAAGTGTAATAACAACTTAAACAACTTTATATAAAAATGCCCCCATGGAACCCTCCTACACTGTTGGTGGGGATGTATGTAAATTGGTGCAGCCACTATGGAGAACAGTATGGAGGTTCTTCCAAAAACTAAAAACAGAGTTGCCATGTGATCCTGCAATCCCACTCTTGGGCATATATCTGGAGAAAACTATAGTTCTAGAAGATACCATGCAACTGCAATATTCATTGCAGCACTATTTACAAGAGTCAAGACATGGAAACAACCTAAATGTCCATCTACAGATGAATGGATAAAGAATATGTGGGACATATATACAATGGATTACTGCTCAGCCATAAAAAAAGAATGAAATAATGCCATTTGCAGCAACATGGATGGACCTAGAGATTAACATACTAAGTGAAGTAAGTCAGAAAGAGAAAGATAAATACCATATGATATCACTTATATGTGGAATCTAAAATATGACACAAATGAACTTATCTATGAAACAGCAACAGACTCACAGACATAGAGAACAGACGTGATTGCCAGGAGAAAGAGGGGACTGGGGACAGATGGACTGGGAGTTTGTGATTAGCAGATGAAAACTATTATATATAAAATGGATAGACAACAACGTCCTACTGTATGGCACAGGGAACTATATTCAACATCCTGTGATAAAGTATAATGGAAAAGAATATGAAAAAAATGTATATATATATATGTGTGTGTAACTGAATCACTCTGCTGTACAGTAGAAATTAACACATTGTAAATCAACTATACTTCAATAAAATAAATTTTTAAATGTCCCATGAATTTTATTTTTAAATAGTTCACAAAAGAAAATATAATTTCATCCATGCTATTTTATGAGTTGTCTTGCCTACAAATTAAATACAGATTTTTTTCCCCCCTTCTACTCAATAAAAGAGTCAGGACAGGAAAGATTCTTTTAAGACAACTTTTTCAAAATGGGTTTATTTTTTCCTCAGTTTTACAGTGAAGATGTCTCCCTTTATGATTCTACTTTTATAAAAGCACCCCCTATTAGATTCCATAATATGGGCAGATATTATTTTCTGAATTATTTTCCAGCACAGACTTCAAAAGAGATGTCTAAATTTACTAGAGTCTAGCTGATATCCTGAAGGTGCAAGCTGCTAGGACTGAATGAGATAATACTGCACCAAATATTTTAGTTTTCCTTAAATAGCATAAAAATGTTACTGGTATATTATTGATCAACCAGGATCCACATTATCTTGGCTCATGTATATTTATTTAGGTGTGGTGGTGTGACTAAGTGCTGGACAATGGAACACATGCAGAAGTGACACAAGAAACTTCCAGATCTAGACCTTAAAAATCTCTCACACAGTCATTTAATTATTTTTTTCTGTCTCCTGGGTCAGTGTCCATGTGTTCACAATGGCAGATCCACAAGACTCTAGGAGAGTGAATCCCTGAATCATCACCTAAAGCAGAGCCTCCAGTATCACCAATTTAACTTTTCATAAATAAGAAGTAAACTTTCTTGTGTTAAGTCACTGATATTTTAGGTTTAACTCTTATGATACTAGCATTACTTATCTAATCCATAAATTGGCCATTTTCAGTGTTGTAATAATCAATGTGGGAATGCCTTAATGTCAGGTGACAAGTGCTAACATTCACAGAACACATTGGTAGAGGCTTCATAGAACACATATGCCATAAAGTTAGAACAAACAAATACGGATCTATGGTAGTAGTCATTATTGTTGATACCCAATATTTCTGTCTCATTCCTCTTCTACACATGTATGTTACACCTTCTGGTCTCTTTGTGGTTGGATGAGGTCCTTAACTAATCTCGTCCAATAAGCTACAAGTGAAAGTGACATAACACTTCAGGACTAGAGCGTTAATTAGACGGTGTTAGATCCTTCAAAGTTCTCTTTTTTTTTTCAACCACAATGACTGGCAATCTTCCTGGTAGTAGTTATACTATCAGCTTTGATTCCAGAGTAAAGATGTTACAAAGCAGAACTCACAAGCCACACAGTAATTTGACATGTACTATCAGTGAAATATAAACATTTTTGTCTCATTCCACTGTGATATGAAGTGGTTTGATTCTACAGCATAACCTGCAGTATACCCATGCTAAACAATGTTGTCTGAGATAACTTAGAAGTTGCAATGTAGACTAAGTGCCTACTAATTTAAAGCTCTAGAAGAACTTGAAAATGGTATGTCTGAAGGATATTGGTGGCAAATAGCTGCACTTAGCAACATATTATATACAAAACTGCTGAGATCAGGAGGATCTGGTCTTTTTACAAGCCAAAATAAAGTAGAACAGAGGGCAGAATTTTTGTGCCAGCAGAGTTGCAAAAGGTAACTGATTATAAACCGAAAATGTAAGCAATGAACTCCTAGTCCTTAGTGAGTGTCCATATGTAAGGAGCATGACTTTTAGAATTACTACATGGAATTCATCACCAAACACTTACATTGAACTGTTTTACAGAAGAAAAAGGAACTTCTAATATCTTAAGTCTCTGAGATTTGGGGTTTGTTAAAGCAGTTATTTGATTCTAACATGCTAAACCTCTTTACTACTGTATTCATTTTTTGCTTCTGATTATTCCTTATTATCTTAACAAAAATCAGCATATTTGCAAAAATATATTTCCATTTATATTCTAAGAAGCTTCTGGTTTTTTCCCCCATTGGGAGAATTTTCCAACATATATAAGTCAACATGTTAACAGAAATAGAAGTTTGTTCCTTCAGATCTTAGCAAATAATCCTTAATTCAGGGAAACCTTCTCAAGTTTAACTATTTGACATTCTATTCCAGTATAGCAATTATGTAAATTTAACTAAATCACTTACAGTTACTATTATTTATATTTATTTCAATTTACAATTTTTCTATTTAATTTCTCAATTACCAATCTACCTCACTTTAAGATCAAGGAAGCAGAGGCTTATTTTTTTCTTTTAATTTACTTCTGTATCTGCTGAATCTAGTAGAGCTCCTAAAACATGTAAAGATGATAAATATTTGTAAATAATTTATCTTAAATTGTATATTATTATCTCTTTTAATTCTTGAGCTTTTTATTATTATGGCACTCATTCATACAAACTGTTTAAACAATTTAAGTACAGGAAGAGAGCTTTGTGATATGGAGATTCCAACCTCATATGTAAGAAAGCATTCACAAAAATATTTCAAATATTTTGAATGATGCCAAATAATGCCAATTATGATATCAAAATCAAAACACACTTCAGTAAATGTCTATTTGTCACATCTATGTCCAAGGCAGTATGCAGAGACTTAAGGGAAAAAAAAAGATACCAATGGGAAGACTTAGCCTCAACTGTCAATTTATTTAAAGTCAAAATAAGCATACTATAACTCTTAACCAAAGCAGAACATAGCAGGTAGTGCTGGAGTCATACAAAATGGGACACTGTATTATTACTCATCTTACTTGTACTCTTCTGTGAGTAAAAGGAGATGCAATTGACAACTACACTGGTACAACAGGCATAACCTGGGACTGACCCTAGCTAATGGGCAGCTCTATACTGATTTATGATATTATCATGGAGTAATAAAAGAGTAAGAGTCCTTTCTCCTGAGAATACAAAACATGGGAGCTTTTTGGTTGTTGGTGGTATTTGATCTAGAAAAATGAGTAGAAGTACTAAAAGTAAAAGTTATTACAGATACACAAACTAGTACAAGAAAAGGTATTTTAGCCAAAAAATATAGATTTCTATGAGCAATGAAAAAGTTCATTTAATACACAAAGATGGATATTTTTACAAAGCTCCTAATCCTGATAGACACCAATATTATCCTTACTTTAAATTTGATCAAATAGAGTCAGAGAAATTAAAGCTCATACACAAGTTAGCACAGACATTAAACTGTACATTGAATTCTAGTTCCAGTGAAGATCTGTTTGGCACTAGAATAAGTTGTATGAGAAGACAGTACAGGATGTGATGAATTTGAATGTCAACCTAGTGAAAGAATATATCATTTTATGGGCAATAGTCAGTTAAAATTTAATTAGAGAAATGGTGTGTGGTTTCAATAGCAAGATATTCATAAAATGCTGTGGTGAACTGCAGTTATAGAAGATATTTATACTGGGGGTAAATTTAAATGTTAAAATAGTAATATTTTTAATAGACATTGCTGATCTTGTGGGATTTGTTACTTTACTTTTCTTTGGAAAAAAAGTATTTTCAGTCAGTACATGCTACAGATGCTAGTGTTGACAAGCAACAATTATGGATAGATAAGTCAGAGTTAGTAACTCTCCTCTGTTTATAACCTCCCATATGCCTCATATAACACTATATGAACTAGATAAAATTTACGTCAAAGTAATTTCTCAAAATGACTAAGATTTTGGTTAATGCCTTTGATGTCAGTAAGAGAATAACACATGAAAAACTGCATTTAAATAATGACACAATTAGAAACTCATCTTGAGATAATTCATGAATTGACTTAAAATATCAACTTTTTTACAAAGGTTTAAGAACCACAAAATACATTTTCACGTACTCCTTAAAGCTGTTTTTTTTTTTTTTTTTTTTTTTTTTTTTGCGGTACGCGGGCCTCTCACTGCTGTGGCCGCTCCCATTGCGGAGCACAGGCTCCGGACGCGCAGGCTCAGCGGCCATGGCTCACGGGCCCAGCCGCTCCGCGGCATGTGTTATCTTCCCGGACCGTGGCACGAACCCGTGTCCCCTGCATTGGCAGGCGGACTCCCAACCACTGCGCCACCAGGGAAGCCCTTAAAGCTGTTTTTTTAAAGTGTGCAGCATAGACCATTTAATTGAATATATATGAAAAGGAAAAATAAACCATTTCTAGGTACTAAGAAATTTTTCCTCCAAAGATCTAGATGTGAAGGAGTCTTCATATTTTAAAAATGTGCAATAGGGCTTCCCTGGTGGCGCAGTGGTTGAGAGTCCGCCTGCCAATGCAGGGGGCGCGGGTTCGTGCCCCGGTCCGGGAAGATCCCACATGCCGCGGAGCGGCTGGGCCCGTGAGCCATGGCCGCTGAGCCTGCGCGTCCGGAGCCTGTGCTCCGCAACGGGAGAGGCCACAACAGTGAGGGGCCCACATACTGCAAAAAAAAAAAAAAATGTGCAATATACCACTGTGAAAGGGTAAATATCCTCAACTTCAATTTTTCTAATTACCTATACTTTTTTCTTCTCACCTTCCTTAGCATTGTGCTAAAGAAACTCTTAAAAGGAAAATTGAGGTATCATAATCTACAGTTATTTTCTTCCCATCCCTTTTATGATATACATGTCCACTGTCCTGCTCCCACATTTGCGTGGTGCCATGAACTTGCTCTACCCCAGTGAGAGATGTTTAAGACCACACTGATGGTATCTGGAATGTGGTCATCCACTGTCTGCTTAGATTGGATGCTTTGTCTGTATTCTCGTCATAAACATTTACTCTGATTTCCTGATTATTTTCTAACATTTATAATTTAAAATTACCTAATAAAAGTTGTTATTTTTATTTTCTCATATGTCTGGGTACCTAGACTTTTAAATACTTTCATGAGTATAAAATTTTCTTTGCTTCCCTGTTTTTATATTTCCTGTTCTCCCTTAACCAATGTTTCTCCTAGACATTCATCTGCTGCTCAGTTTCATAAATGCAATCTTACTGTGACCTCTGGAATGTTTTACACACATTTTCTCCAAAAATATTCTCCATTTCAGCCAGTCCCCCAGTAGGTGCCTGTTTATAAAGGTTTTGTTTTCAATTATGGTAATATCATGTCAATATGCATATAATATGTACAATTAAATGGTCTAAAATATGTATATTGGCATTTCAGGAGAAGATGATAAAGAAAATGGCACAGAACCAGTATTTGAAGAGTTAATGACTGAGAATGCTCCAAAAATTATGAATATCATGACCAATAAATTCAAGAAGCTTGGTAAAAATCAAGTAGGATAAATACAAACTAAATCACATTTAGGCGCATCATAGAATGCTGAAAAGCCAATACAAGAAGAAAACCTTAAAACTTGCCAAATTAACAGACGCAATAATTTCAAAGCAGCAACAGAAAGACTAATGGTTTCCTTACAGAAAATCTGAAGGCGGTAGACAATGGAATGATGTCTTTAAAATATTAAAAATGACAATATCAATAACAGTAGCAACACCTGTGCATTTACCAACCTAGAATTCTTTACCTACCAAAATAGCTCTCAAAAGTGAAAGTGAATGAAGACATTAATAAACAAAAAGAAAAAGCAGAATTTTTTTTTTTTTTTGCCAACAGGTTTCAATTACAAAAGAAGGTATAAGAAATTCTTCAGGATAAATTCATTAATTCCAGATGGAAGCACAGCATTGTAGGAAATAATGAAATGCACTAAAATAAGCAAACATAATTAAATATAAAAATATAGTGACAGTTTATAGCAGCAATTATAACAACATCTTGTAGGATTTTTTAAGTATATATAAGTAAAATTTAATGACAAAATAATAGAAAAGAGGGAATGGGAAAAGTGGAGTTCAACTGTTAAGTTCAGTTATAATAAGTGAAAGATGTAGTCTCTAGAATAACCAATAAAATATTTATATAAGGTGTGGACAGTAAAAATTAAAGGGAAAAAGTATACAATACTAAAGAAGTTAAGAAATGAGGAATACAATGGCAAAGAACAGCTGGGACAGAAAAGAAGAAAAATAGGAAATGGTAGATTTAACCCAATTACTTTAGTAATTTATACTCATTAAGAAAGGACTTAATCCTTTAATTAAAAGCTAAAGTTTGTTATACTAGATAAAAAACACAATACATTCAGATTCAAAGCATACATACTTTAAAAATAAAGACATGACTAGTTTGAAAGTAAAAACCTGAAAACCCTAAACAAAATAAAAATGTAAATGTCTATACTAATATCATACAAAGGAGATTTAAATGCAAGAAGTATTAGAGACACAAAGAGACATTTCATAAAGATGAGAAAAGGCCAATCAACGGGAAACATACTAATAATATGAATTCCAAACTTATTTTTAAAAGGGAACATGAGAGTAAGAGAAACAGATAAAGCACAAACATAATCAGATATTTTAACACCTTTTAGACAGCGATAGAACAAAACATGATCAGTAAGGACCGTGGCAAGTGTAGTGTATTTTAAGAATGCAAATTGCTTTATCATTTGCGAAAAAACCATATTAACAGAATAAAAGAAAAGATCCAAATAGACATCAAAATAAAGAAAAAATAATGTGATATATTTCAATACACCCTATGATAAAGTGCCCAGAAATTTAGAATCAGAAGCAAATCTTTCCAAAGGTATAAAAACTAATTACAAATAACCTATTGGCATCTTATAATTAATGTTTAACTATCAAACTTGTTCTCCTTAGAAACAAAAGAAAAAGATGCATTTTTGTTCATTCTTTGGTTCATTATTATGAGGGAATTCCTAACTAGTGTAATAATACAAAATAAAGATTTAAAAGACACAAAGATTTTGTGCAACTGACATGATTATAGGTAAAAACCAAAAGTACCTATAAAATGAACTATTAGTAATCATAAGTGAATTAAATTTCTAGATATGAAATCAATACATAAAAATCAATTATATTTCAATATACTGCAACATAAAATTGAAAATTTCATTTAAAATTTCATTTAAAATACTGTAAATATACAGATTTTCAAAGAAGAGTCAAGTATGTTCAGATCATGTTGCTGACAGGAATTTAAAAGACAAACACAGTTTTATATACTTCTTGATCTGCAACTAATTAAGATGTCAATTCTCCCAAAATTCTTATACTGATTCAACACAATCCCAAACAGCTTCAACAGCATTATATTTGTGAAAGTTTACAAAATGATTTTAAAATTTATATACAAATAAAATTGCTTTAGGATAGCCTAGACAATCTTGAAAAAGAATCCAAGTTGGGGGATTTATTCTACCAGATTTTAAAAGTCACTATCACACTACATTAACTAAGAGGGTGTGATTTTGATGTGAGCAAAAACAGAATCAACAGGTTGTTCAGGAATAGATTCATACATACACGTCAATTATTTTTTGACAAAGACATAAAAAGAAAAATCACAGGAGATGCCTAGTCATTTCAAAAAAAAAAATGTAGCTGGAACGATCAAATAACTTTAAGGAAAGATAAAGCAAAACACACTTTGGTCTCTATATCATACCAAAAAGAATGACCTTCGGGACTTCCCTTGTAGTACAGTGGTTAAGAATCCGCCTGTCAATACAGGGGACACAGGTTCGAGCCTGGCCAGGGAAGAACCCACATGCCGCGGAGCAACTAAACCTTGTGTGCCACAACTACTGGGCCTGCGTGCCTAGAGTCCATGCTCTGCAACAAAAGAAGCCACCGCAATGAGAAGCCCGTGCACCACAACGAAGAATAGCCCCCTCTCACCACAACTAGAGAAAGCCCGCGTGCAGCAACAAGGACCCAATGCAGCCAAAAATAAATAAATATTTTTAAAAAAATTAAAAAAAAAAGACCTTTAGTTTTAAAAGAAACCCACATCCATGATTATTAAATCCGAATATGTATTTTCAAAGTGCTTTTGCTGCTAAAATGTCATTTAAGCAGGCACATGTTCTTGAAGCATAGTACAATTTTCAAGTTTGAAAATATGGGTTTTTTTTTTTTTTTTTTTTTTTTTTCGGTACGCGGGCCTCTCACTGTGGAGGCCTCTCCCGTTGCGGAGCACAGGCTCCGGACGCGCAGACTCAGCGGCCATGGCTCACGGGCCCAGCCGCTCCGCGGCATGTGGGAGCTTCCTGGACCAGGGCACGAACCCGCGTCCCCTGCATCGGCAGGCGGACTCTCAACCACTGCGCCACAAGGGAAGCCCTGAAAATATGTTTTTATCATTAAGTGGCTTATTAAAAAATTTCTACAAAAACCCAGCAAAGACATTCTATTTTTTCCATGAGGAAACTGCCTCTTTCTTTAGTTCCTTTTCCACAGAATTTCGAAACAGAATTATTACTTATAAACACTGCTCGAATGATGGATGTAGAGGAATAGTATTCACTTACCTAAAATGCAGCTGGAGGAGGTCATGGAGAGGCCATAAGGGCTGGCTGCACGGAGAAGCGGGCCCAGGCAATTCCACGACTCGACCATCGGGCTAGCCGAAGCGCCTTCCTCACATCCTGGTCCTCGGCACCTACGCTCCACCCACTGATCCCGCAGCGCAGCGCAGCCGCAGTGGTGCCAAGGGCTCAGCCTGGAGAGAGAGCGAGCGAGCAACGCGCTGTTGAGGCGTCTGCACCGGAGAGACAGGTGACGCAACCCCATTAAGGCCTCTTTATAAAGGCCTGAGCTTCTGGTTGGCGGGAACGGAAGTCTACTCGTCTGATGGCCGCCAAAGACAAGCCTCATATGTACGTTCCCTTTATTATTAAAACTTAAAACCGCCACCTACCAATCTGAGGTGACCTGCCCCTTTCTTCCGTCTCTCCTTGCCCTCCACATAAGGGGGCCAGTTTCGAATTTCACCCCAGCTCCCCAGGTTGTGAACCAACAAATCTGACTCCTTCAGATTTGCTTCTGTTCTCGGCTTATTTAGAAAAGAAATTGTGAGTTTTCTGAAATGTATATTTTGAAAATGCAACTTATTCCACATACTTAAAATTACAGGTGGGAAATAGCTTTTGTTTCACTTTGATGTTTCAGATAAGAGTTTTTGAGGAGGAATTTATAAGAACTGAATTATATGTTGAAATTTAATAATTTCTAATAATAGATTCAGTAAACTGTATTGGAAGAAAAAGGGTGAAGAGTTTGCCTTAATCATTTAAAATTATAACATCTCAAATAGGTAACTTCATATACTGTTGATATTAATGGAGTTGTAATAACGTCCTGACTTCATATCTAATTCAAATGTTTCACATTTTGTAAATCATTCTAATAGCTCAATTTGCAGGACACCTATAATGTAGAGTATTTGATTCAAGGCCTTCCTTTTAACATATGCACTTACAGCTGTAAATTTCCTCTAATCTCTGATTTAGTTGTGTTCCAGAAGTTTTGGTATTTGTGTGTTTGTTTTTCATCTCGGTATTTTCAGATTTTCTCTTGTGATTTCTTCATTGACCTATTGGTTGTTTAGGAATGTATTGCTGTATTATTATCACATAGTTTTGAGTTTTAATTTTTTTCTGTTATTCATTTCTAATTTTATTCCATTGTGGTGTGAGAATATGCATTGCATTGTTCCATGCTTTTCAAATTAATGGAAACTTGTTTTATAGCCTAGGATTTGGGCTATTATGGATTGTGTTCCATGTGTACTTGAAAGCAATCTATCTTCTGCTGTTTTGGGGTGGAATGTTTTATTGATGTCTGGTCTTGTTTATAGCTATAGTTTACAGTGCTGTTAAGGTATTTTACTTCTTTATTGATCTTCTACCTAGTTGTCCAATCAACTATTGAAAATTAGAAATTGAAACTATTATTGTTGTGTTGTCTATCTCCCTTAGTTCTGCTATATTATGTATTTCCCTTAATTTTTACTTCATATATTTAGGGACTTTGTTTTTATGTGTATATATTTTTGTAATTAGTATATCTTTTTGATGGATTGTCTCTGTTACCATTTTTAATGATCCCCTTTATCTCTAATAACTTTTTTGTTTTGAATTTACTTTGATAGCAATATAGCCATTCCATCTTTTTTAAGGTTGCTGTTTGCATGATATACTTTTCCTTTTGTTTTTAAATTTCATACTTTTCATATGTTGAATCTAAAGTGTGTCTGCTGTTGACAGCATACAGGAGGATCTTGGTTTTTTATATACAAGGACAATCTCTGCCTTTTAAATGGATATACTAATCAATACACATTTAAGGATATAGTTTATATGGTTGTGGTTACATTTGCCCTTTTACATTTTGTCTCTCTATGTATCATGTCTTCATTTTCCTTTAACTTTTCTCTTTTTGCTTTAAATGAGTATTTTCTAATATATCATTTTTAAATCCTTTAAAGATTTTTTTAACTATATTAATCTTATTTATTTTCCTAATGGTTGTTCTGGGGCTTAACATATGCATTTTAACTTATCTGAATCTACTTTAGATTTAAAAGAGCTTATTTCTGGTGAACAAAAAAGCATTTCTCCAATATAGCTTTATTACACCTGCCCACCTTTTGTGCTATTAATGCTATATGTGGTACATTTTTATATGTTATAAACAAGAAATACATTTTGGAAATATTACTTTATATAATTTTATGTCTTTTAAATATGATCAGAGAAAGAAGATCATGTGTATATAGACAGAATATGTTATATTAACCTTCTTAGTTACCATTTCTGGTTCTCTTCATTTGTTGCTGTGAATTTAAGTTACTGCCTAGTGTCATTTCCTTACCTTGCTCCAGTGCAGCTTTGCTTCCAACCACTGCCTTTCTGCTATTATTGCTAAATATATTTATTTTCTGTGTGTTACACATCCTACAGTAAAATTATATACTTATTTTTAAATTTAATTTTTTAATCAGTTTAAAGAAGAAAGGAGAAGAAATATAAAATTATACTGTCTTTTATATTTACGTGATTACATTTAAGGGGTGTGTGTGTGCATTCAAATTACTGTCTGAGTCACCTGTTTTCAGCCCAAAGAATATCTTTTAGTATTTCCTGTAAGGCCATGTGCAAGAAATGAATTCTCTCAGTATTAGTATGTTTGGAAACGTCTTGGCCTTCATTTTTGAAAAATAATTGATAGGTTTTCTTCTTTGAGCACTTTGAATATGTCATCCTACAGCCTTTTAGCCTTCATTGAACAATCAGTGCAGTTATGGGGTCATCTCACTGTTGAAGGAGCCCTGAACAAAAAGGTTCAGCAGTTTTATGGACTCTGGGGTCAGGAGAGGCTAGAAGTAGCAAAGTACTGGGTACCAAGTTCAGGTGGGATAAAACATCTTCAAGATTTCTCCCACCTCCCCAACTTCAGAAGGCTTTGGTAGAGGTACTGAAGAGGATCTTTGCTCAAGGTCTCAAATAAAGAGACCTAGGAATGAAGGCAATTGAACTAGGAATGCAAATACAAGAAAGAGAATAACCAACAAAAAGGGCCTGAGTCCTTCACTGCAGAGCACTGGCTGTGCACAAAGTCTGCTGTGAGGAGGGCAGCTTTCCCTGAGAGGCCTGCCTAGTGAAACCTTTGTAATTGCTTACAGTCAGTCCTGGAAAAATCACACATAGATTTTTAACCAGTGCCAGACTCCTCTGTTATGGTTCTGTAGATCTGAAGTCCAAAATTGGTTTTACTGGTCTAATATCAAGGAATCAGCTGAGTTATGTTCCCTTTAGAAAGCTTTAGGAAGCAATCCATTTTCTTTTCTAGCTACTAGAGACCACCCACATTCCTAAGCTCATGGCTCCTCCCCCCTTTTCAAGGCCAGAAACACAGATCAAGTTTTCTCACATTACGTCACTCTAATCTTGCTTCCACCATCACTTCTCCAATTCTGACTCTTCCTCTTCTACTTTAAGGATACTTGTAATTACAATCAGCCCACCTGGATCATCCTAATTTCTCTATTTTAAAGTCAGCTGATTAGCGATCTTAATTACATCTACAACCCCAATTCCCTTTCGCCATGTACCTTTACATATTCATAGATTCCTGTGATTGGAGCCATTATTCTGCCTACCGTATTTGCATATCTCAAAAACCATTTAACTGTCCCTCGTAATCCTTCAAAATTATGAATATAGCCAAACCACTTACTTAAATTACTTATATCATCACCCACATGAGGTTTCTGTTCTTCATTCATGTCTCACATAAATATTCAAATCAAGCAAGCGTCTGTCTTATAATTATGGGCTCTTGTCTCAAATGGCCTTTCCCTGTCTTCCTTACCTCCTGGTCCTAAATTGCACCTCTGTGAGCAGATCTTTAGACTCTTGATGGTTACTCATATTCTCAAAGCTCCATCTTTAATTCCATCCTAACATGGTTGCTATTTAGTATACCCTATGATACTATGTCAGGACTTATTCCAAGTTAGTCTCAGATTATATGCAGCACTGCTCATTTAGCAGAATTATGAAGAGACACTCCTCAAGAAAGGAACATTAACAAAATCTCTGTATGTCTGTGTGTCAAGGGGAAAACTGTATAAAATAAATAATCAGCATTCTGACTCTGAGATAATGAATAAAGACAAATAAATTATATGTATGCAGTGTTGTTTGAGGTATTTACTTAGTTTTGTTCTAAGTATCAGTGGGGTCTGTAGTGATACCCCTTCTTTCATTCTTGATACTGGTGATTTGTCTGCTCTTCCTCCCCCTCCCCCTCCTCCCTCCCTCTCACTCCTTCTCCCCCCAGCCCCCACACCCACTTCATGACTCTGTTCTCTTTCTGTCTCTTGGGTCAACCTCTAGAAGTTTATCAATTTTATTGATCTTTACAACTAAATATAATTTTGGCTTTTTATTTTCTCTACTGTTTTTCGATTTTATTCTTACTCTCATTTGTATTATTTCCTTTGTCCTTCTTGTTTTGCATTTTCTGGTTTTGTTTTCTAGTTTGTTAAATTAAAAGCTTAAATCATTAATTTTATAGTATTTTTTCCCCTTCGTACGTGTGTGTGTGTGTGTGTGTGTATGTATATTTTTCTCTAAAAAATGAATTTAGTGACTTACACAACTTTTGGACTTTTAGATCCATACAAGTGTTTCATTATTTTCAAAATATTTTGTTATCTTAATAATATTTTTTTCTGATTGGTTTTCAGTTCTATTACGGTCAAAAAACATGCTTTCTATAGTACCAGTTATTTTAAACTTTTGATATTTGTTCAGTAGACCAGTGTATGTTCTATGTTTGTGAATAGTCCTGTGGGCACTTAAAAAGTATTTATGGATTCTGCTGTCGTTGGTTGCAGCATTCCATAAATGTCATTAAGTAAAGTTAGTTAATAATGTTTTTCATATTTTGTTTACCCTTACTGATTGTTTGCCTACTCATTGCATTGGTTATAGTGATATTAGTGTTGAAATATCCAACTATAATTTTGGATTTATCTACATTGTGCCTTAGTCATTTCCACTTTTGCTCCATTTTTGCAGGTTTTTATCTAAATGAATAAATATTTAGCTTTATTTTGTGTTTTTGGTGAAATGACTACTTTGTCATTATGTAATGTCTCTTTTATCCCTAATAATAGTTCCTTGTTTTTAATTCTATTATTACTTATACTAATAAAACTACTCCAGTTTTCTTTTGAACAGTTTTAGTATAGTCTACCTTTTTCATCTTTTTAAATTTTATGTATCAGTATGTTTTTATTTAAGCTGTGTTTCTACCAGATAGCATGTAATTGAGTCTACAGTCTCTGCAATCACTTAATTGGTATGCTTAGATTGTTTATATTAAATATAATCATTCATAAGACTATATTAAAATATAACATTTTGCTTTAAACTTAATATACTTTTGGTGCTTTCTTTCTCTCAGTTTTCCAACTATGATTTTATTCATTGAGAATTTTCATTCAGTATCTTATATTGGTTTATTTTTCAAATTATATTTTTAGCAAATCTTAATCTGCCTTTAAGTAATATTATACCATGTAATATGAAGTGTAAGAAACAATATTATAATTCCTCCCTCCAGTGATTTGTAATATTATCCTCCCATACACCTGACAAATAACAAAATGACTGTCTAAATAACACGAAATAACACAATAAAAATAACAATAAATAAATAATTTAAAATAAAATAAATAAAATAAAAATAATGACAAAAACTGTCTAAATAACTTAAGGTTTCTTTACAAACTAGTAAAGTAAATATGTAAATATAATTGGATAACTCTTCATTAATAAGCTGTTATATACAGGAATTCCATTCTGTTGTAATTTTTGCCCAAGCTAGTATTAATATGTCATATTTTATTAAATGTTACAAATAATTTATATAAGAAATATCCCTTCTCATTTGAAACATTGTAATTAAGAATATTGGTAATGGGGCTTCCCTGGTGGCGCAGTGGTTGAGAGTCCGCCTGCCGATGCAGGGGACACGGGTTCGTGCCCCAGTCTGGGAGGATTGCACATGCCGCGGAGCAGCTGGGCCCTTGAGCCATGGCCGCTGAGCCTGTGCATCCAGAGCCTGTGCTCCGCAATGAGAGAGGCCACAACAGTGAGAGACCTGCGTACCACACACACACACACACAAAAAGAATATTGGTAATGTAGTTTTGATTTGTTTTTTAATTAGCATACATAATTTCAAAAATTTGGGGGGCAAATAAATGCATTTATATAAAGGAGGAATTATGTGTTCGTAAGTGGTTTAAATATACAGTGGATGAAAATTTGAGATCATAATATGGCTACTTATTGTCAGAAATTTGGTACTGGAGCATGGACCCTGAGGTGTCCATGCTTCCAGGAATTATGTTTGAGGGTCAGATGGACTTATGTGATGCTTTCTGTAACTCTAAAATTAGAATAAAACTTCAGAAGTTTTTTTTTTCTTCTTCTTCAAATTACTACACTTGATTTTGTTGAAGTATGTTTTTTCAAGCTTGAATTTTGATTTATTTTCATAAATTTTCCATTTTATCAATCATGCATCTATAGCCATAGTAATATCACCCCAATAGAGCCTTTTGCACATTTTTCTGATTTTTTTCCTTCAGGACGACATTCTAATCACTCTACAGATATCCATTAATTAGTATTCACTGCAAAAAGAATATTATAGTGCTGATAAGACAAGATAAAAAAATAATAAAACAAAATTAATGTGGAAATAACATAGGAATATTTGCACTCATGATCACTGATCATTTACATGAGTTGACTCTAGAAATATTGCATTTATTTGGATAGGTACTATAGGTGGGTGCAATGGGGTTTTAACATTGCTATTAATGCTCAATTTATTAATCTGGCTTATATTTTAATCAGTGTTTTCATTTATAATAGTTCTTAAAGCTCTCAATTTACTAACATGTGTTTTAAATATTTAATAAAATTTTATTTTTAAATTATGGATTATAATTTCTTGTCTAAAAATCCTGTCAAGATATTTTATGTATGAACACATAATTCCAAAACTTTGACAGTGTAAGTTTTAAAACGCAAAAGAGGACTAAAATGTTTTTTTACATCTCTGCAAGTTATTATAATCCATTTATAATATATATTTTCCAATGATTGTAACCAGGAGTGAAGAAAAAAAAGTTATCTGTGGAGATTTTATAAAATCTTCTAACTAAACGGACTAGAAAGGAAAAATAACACTTGGTAAAGTAGTCTTCAAGCATTTGTAAAATAAAATGAAGGAAAAACACTTCCATAAAGACAACAGGCAGAGTTGTATTGAAATGAACATTTAACCGTTTACAATGCACAGACTAATGAGTTTATAGGAATTGTCCCTAGCAAAGAAAGACTATCTCACTCAAACAGTGTGGGACAAAAGAATAAGAGACACATTATGCTACCATGAACTTATGGTGTTATGCAAGGAAAATTGGAGTTCATGTCAATCAAAGCCGTGACATAACTCTTGGCCCTCAGAAAATGTTAGATGTTTTCAACAGGTTCTAAGAAAGTAGAGATAGGAGAGATGATAGCAGAATTTCATTTTTAGTATTCTCAATTCAGTGTATAAATTTGTGTATATTTTCATGCCAGTGTGTGAATGTGTGTGTTTCCATGATTCATGATGTAAATTTGCTATCAATGTGTTAGTTGACTGTCTAGTTTTGCTAAATATTATACATGCATATAAATACCCATTAAGTTAAGTATCTTAAAGATTTCCTGTTTCAAATTATTTTTATAAACCTATATCTTTTGAATATGATTGCGTAACATTTTATAAGAAGTGTAGTTACATGAATTTACCAGTTTGAGTTCTTGGATTATGCATGTATTTTAACAGCAGCATAGCAGAGTAGGCTGAAATAGTCTAAGCTTTAAGTCTGTCTGAGAAGTAACAGCAATTGCTTGGATAGGATATCCTCCAGTTTGGGAGCAGGTTCACACAATAGGCACAACTGTGGCTCAATATTATGCTTCTGAATGGAAAATAAGATTGAGAGAATTAAAGTGATTTTAATGAATATTTCTCTGTCCTGATGAATTATTCTATTTTAGAAGTTTATTTCAGTCTAAGTAACTGAGTTTGATGATGATCCACCATCAGCCATCTGTTCTCACTTGCCTTTACCACAGCATCCTGAATTACTCTGAACAGTTTTCAAAACATTTTACATTGTTCATGTTTTAGCTTTTATTTCACGTTGCATTCTGTCTAAAATCACATAGAGTTCCTGTGTTCTATCAATAAAACATAAACAAAAATAGTAAGAATCATCCTATTTATTCTGCCAATATTGCTCATCAAATATTTGGAAAATACTAAAATTGATTCTGTGATAGATCAATTATGAATTCTTCAAAGGTTTAGAGAAATCACAGGTGCTATGGCATGATCTTTGAGTAAGTATAGCACATGATACGTGTAAAAATAAAGATAAGAATGTGCATATATATACACATATATACATATGTACATCCATTCTGATTGCTGTAACAAATTACCAAAACTTAGTGGCTTAAAACATTGCAAATTTATTATCTTAGACTTCCACTTAGAAGTGGAAGTCTAGGGTAATTCCAACATGGGTCTCACTTAGCTAAAACCAATGCATCAGCAGGGTTATATTTCCTTCTGAGAATAAAATGTAAAAGGCTTTTCAGACAAAGATAAAGCGAGATACTTCATCAATAGCACATCTGTACTTATGGAAATACAAAAGGCAGAGAGGAAATTATCCCAGGTGGTTGAGAGATTTGAAATTAAAAGAGAATCATTTAAAATAGAAAATATGTCAGTAAATATACCTACCACTGACTGCATAAAATAGCAATGTCTTATGTAATGTTCTATATCTATCTAATAAAATTGATCATTATAACGTATGAGTAGGAAGGAAATTTATGTTGTTCTCGTATCCTTTACTTGTCTGGGAAGAGTGTAAAACTACAACATTGTATTTTCTTGTATATCAAGAATGTAAGCTTGTTCACTTTTGCTCCTCTCCCACTACTATAATACCTGGAAACAATATATACAGTGACTGATGGCAATTTATTTATTTATTTATTTATTTTGAGTCAAGAAGTTGAGTATCTGAGATATGTGAGGACAACACTTTTCTCTTTAGAGAATTTGCCAATTCTTATCCAGGGGAATAGAGATTGAATGGAAAACAGTAGTTTGGGTATTGTAAAAGTAAAGTTGGAAAACTGTATAGTAGTTTATACAAATGCTAAATATATGATTTCCTTATGATCCACTCGATTGCATTGGAATCTGATTTCCTTATGAGAAATAATGGTAGCCACTGTTGGGAGACAGAGATTGGAATTTAGGGCTGCAAAGAAGCCTAGCACATGAGGGAGGGGAGAAAATTGCAGGACTATAAGATCTTAATTGTACATGAACTTGTTCTTCAAGATGTTTGTTATTTTTCCAATTTATATTTTTAGTAGGAACACCCACAAAACAACTAGAAAGCATGGGAAACAAATGGGAAGCTAAACATGCATGCTATGATCTTCCAATTCCTGGAAATGATAGTCTGGTCCAAAAGTATCTGGAAAACATCTGGTCACTTCAGAGAGCTTGGGCCTTTTGGGAACTTTTCCAGCGTTGTGGCATGGTGTCAACTGGCTATTATGGCCATTATCTCTTTATCCAGTGTTGTTGGTGGGTTTCAAAGTGCCTTTACCCCTGTAGCATTTTCATTCTATCATTTTTGCTCCCTTAGCCAAATTGCTGCTCATCTAGTCCTTAAGCAGTCTCATTACATCTCAGTGCTCCAGCTATTTTTATAAAAGTGGCTATCTATCCAAACTATGCTTTAGAATCACCAGGAGACTTTCCAAAAAACTCTCAGACTTTGTATTCATACATGACTAATTGAATCAGACTCTCTGGAAGGTGGCCCCAGAAATTGCCATTAAAAAAGCAAACAAACACCACTCCAGGTGATTCTTTATATTTTTAACTGAAATATTATATGCATGGATTAAAATGTACTGACGTTTGGTGTAATAGTTTTATAAGATTTTACGTGTAAATATCCTTATGTAACCACCATCCCAGACATTATGCACAAAAGTTTCTCTCATTTCACGTTCCCATCTATAAACCACCTACGGCAGTAACTGCCATGTGGCTTTTATCATCAGAGATTTACCCTTGTTTTTGAACTTCATATTGGTGCAGTTACATACTATATACTGTTTTGTGTAGGTCTTTTTGCTCTTCAGTTTCTATGTGGATTGACCCATGTTGTTGCATCTAGTAATGGTTTGTTATTTTTTATTGAGTTTAATGTTCCCTTGTATAAACATATCACAATTTATCTTAGTGTTGATGGAGATTTGGTTCTTCACCTTTGAGGCTATTAGAAGCAAGCACTAAAAATAAATTACAAACTTTCTTTTCCATGTTTTTGGTGGATATTGGTGCTTGTTTTATTACATATATAGCTAGGAGGGGAATGAATTGTTTATAAGGAAAGCATATATTTAGCATTAGTATAAACTGCTATACAGTTTTCCAAAGTGGTTGTACCAATTTACACTTGTAAAAGTAGTGTATCAAAGTCTCAGTCATTCCACATTTTTATAAAAGTCAGTATCATCAGTTTTTTTTTTAATTTGTATTAAGGTAGGTGTATAACATTACAGTTTTAATTTGCATTTCCTTGTTACTAATAATATTGAGATCCATTATATATGCTAACAGATATTTTGTATTTATTCTTGGTGAAGTGAAAATTCAAGTGTTTTGCTTTTTTTCTCTATTGCATTTTCTGATCATTTATTATTGACTTGTAAATGCACCTTATATAATCTGGGTATGAGTAGCTTGCCTTTTCAGTTACATAATAATGCTCTTTGGTGAGCAAAATTCTCAATTTTAATGAAGACAATTTTATAAATATTTCCTTTTATAGTTAATCTTTTCATATTTGGCCAATAAATATATGCTTACTTAATATTACATTGAAAATATTAATTGAATGCCTTATCTTAAGCCTAAAATAAGCAGTTGTGATTTTTCATATTTTGAATCAAATGACTTTTGATATTGTTAGACAGGTCTCATATTGTATCAGCAATTTATACAGAATAATGGCCCCAAAAGATATCCACACTCTAATCCTCAGAATTGTTGCATATGTTAACTTCATGGCAAAAAGGATTGTGCAGAAATAATTAAGCTTAAATACCTAAAGATAGGAGATTATCATAGATATTCTAGGTGAGCACAACCTATCATAAGCCCTTAAAAAGCAAAGGATCTTTCCTACTTACAGAGAACCACAGAGATGGCAGCATGGGAAGGACTCTGCCTTCCACTGCTGACTTTGAAGATGGAGCAAAGGGCCACAAGTCAAAGGATGCAAGTGGTCTCTACAAGCTGGAAAAGGTAAGGAAGTAGATTCTCTCCTATAGCCTCAAGAGTTTTAATTTACATACATTAAGGTTCACTCTGTGTGCTGTAAAGTTCTTTGGTAGAGAATCGGAACTAGCAAGTATTTTCTTTACTAAGAAAAATATCATTATATTGATGCTAGCTTCCATTGTTCCTTGTAAGATATCAGATTTCAATGCAGTTGTTACCTTTTTGAGGCAATCCAACTACCCTGCATTAATTTTTAAATTTCCAACTTGTCTTTGATTTTCAGCAGGTTTTCCTAGTATATGTATATTTGCTGCCTAGCGTTTTAGGGCTTCTTGAACTATGTGTTTTTCACCCTTTTATATTTCCATAATTTAGGCTGTATTTTACTTATTTTTCAGTGCTCTTTTCCAGTTAACCAATGATTTCCTCAACTATATCTTGTCCTTCCCACACTATTTTTGGTTTTTGTTTGTTTGTTTTTTGCATCATCTTCTTCGATTAAAGCATAACAACAAAATAAATTAATTTATATATAAAGAGCAAGACAAATATTTACATATGTAAACATCTCTGTAGCTACCACCTAATAAAGATAATTAAACATTTATAACACCCTGGTAGGTTCCTTTCTGCATCATCCCTATCAATACCATATCAAAGATAACACTTAATATAGTCATCATAAACTAGTTTTTTCCTTCCCTAAACTCATATGAACTCCCACTCCAAAAGTGAGAAAGCTAGCTCTCACCATCTATCAATCCATTCACTTAATTGTTCAATTCTGGTATACATGTATAGCATTGTCAGGATTGTTAACCAGGACCTCCATTGTATGCAAGTATGTCAACCCAACTGCAGTGTTTATGTACAGTTTAATTTGCCTTTACTTTTACAGACTCTGTTCATTTCCAAAGTTACATAGGTCAGCATTTTTTTCTCCTGTCCTCTTCAGTGAGGCTTCATATATGCATAATTCAGTTAAATTGTTTTTTCTCATTGTGCACCCCATCCTTTAATTCCCTGACCTACTAAATGATTTCTTTTAATTTACATACATTAAGGTTCACTCTGTGTGCTGTAAAGTTTTATGGGTATTGACATATGCTTAGCATCATGTATCTACAATTACAGTATCATACAGAATAATAATACTGAACGGGATTATTTCAGCAACTGATATAATCTATTCAGTTGCTGCTTTATAAATGCAATATTTTTACAAAGATAATGAAAAAGATTCATAATTAAATGTTAAACGACTGTTTCTTTGGAACATTGTATTAATACATACCAAATTGTTCATTTTTTTAGAGATGAACAACATTTATCATTAGGTAAATATAATTATTTTGTAATTGCTTTGTGGGTGGAATTATTGAAACATTGCCAAGTCAGGCACTATTTTTAAATGTGTAATAACTGGCACATTTTGGAAATTTATAAATTTAGAAAAATAATTCAGATACAAAGTTAAAAATCAGGGAAACAAGAATATTAAAAAAATGGATGATTACTGTATAAGTGATTTTAATATTTTAACATGTAAGAAATATTCTCATAAAATGTTTAGTCTCACATAGGCATACACATTGACAGTAATTCAACTTGTGAAATATAAATTTTGCTTGTAGACATTAAAATTAAAAGTTTTTTATAGAATATCTTATGGACACATCCACATCAATATATTCCTTTCATTTCAATTTCTTATTTTAACACTCTTACAACCCACACAAAATTCTAAAATTAAGCCCTTCTTAGCTACACTAATTCTTCTTATAAACGTTCATTAGGTTAGTTTACTATTTTCTACAAATTCTTCAAGACATATGCTGATAATATTGTTTAAGTATATTCAATAAATTAATATGTTAAAAATATAAATTGTTAAAATGTATTGAAATGTGTTACTCAAAGTGCATTAACATAATCAAAAATTATTCAATAATGTTAAAAAAGTAATTTGGTTCATTTAGCTTTAAAAACTTGTATTAGAAAAGCATTTTGAGTAAAATTATCAAATTCCATGTAAAATATAATATTGCCAAGCTAACTTAATTCAACTTAAAATAGAAAAAAAAAGTCTATGATAAGTTGTTTTACATATTGCTAATTTATAAACCAACTCTTTCAAATTTCAATATGGTTTTGTAATAGTAAAAATATTTGCGTATTGAACAGATGCTATTAATAATGAAATCTGGAAATGCCTTGATGTGATTAGAATTCTTCCCCCTGCCCCCAGCGCACACACAGCAAACAAAAGGTACTGTGAGGCATTTTTGATAGCAAGAAGCCAGGATTAGCAAGGGAAAGTCAGAATGGTAATGAACCTATCCGTGATACTCTAAGTTAAGGGAAGATTATAAGAAATCTGCCATCTTCCCCGTTGTTAAAATATTCACTGCAGCTACTTTGAAACCCATTATAGATTACTCCAATCATTTATTTACCCTTTCCTGCATTTTCATCATTTCTTTTAAAAACACTTATAATTATTACTCAGCATCTTTTATTTTACATTATTTTAGGCTTTCTATTATATTTGCTACAGCCCCACCCCCCCGCAAAGAAACAAGTACCTATTTATAAGGCATAGAAAACCATAATACTATTTTTTTCTGAAAATGAATATATCTACAAATATTGAGTTAATGAACTTCACAATACTATAATATGTATTATTTTTTACAATGAAAGATTCTCCATAAGTCATTACATTTGTGGTCTAGTTAAATTTCTCACAATCCTTGACCAAGAGTTTAGCATAACCACAGGGAGATGCAAAGATGAGTACCAGAAGCTTACATTAACATGAAAAGCCTCTTCAGATTGGAGGCAGCTGTCTTCACCAATAAAATTTGGATATATCCAAAGTGTCTACAGTAATGGATTTCCTTCAGAAGTCTACATTTCAGGAGAATTACCAACAATTATAGCATAAGCGAGAGAGTGCATTAGAATTCTTGGAAGTAAGCCACGTGAATATCAGTTCATCTGTTTTACAGAATCCTAAAGTGAGAGAAGTCAATCATTTTTAATATGTGAAGCTTTTCTGTCCACAAAAAAAAAAAACTGTCTTGAATTAATCTAGAACTGAGATAAATATCTAAAAGTAGAAAGCACAAAGAAATCCAGCTTCAAAAAAGAAATATATATGTAAATAAATAAGAATCTGCAAAAGTAAAACAGAACTTTGCAGTATTATTTGTTAAGGTGATAAGATTGAAAATATCATAGTTTAAAAATTACCATAAGCAACTGAGCGATGTACAATATTTCTTTTTAAGTGAGGGGGTTAGTATCAAAATTCAATTTTTAAACGATTATATTACCATATTAATGGAAACATAATTTACACTAGCTTGGGCAGAAGCGTTAGTAAGACAGTAAATCAGAAACTGTAGCAATAATATATGAGAGTCTTATTTTTCACAGCACTATACTGCCAAATTAAATCTTGGTTGGAAATTGATGTTCCATTTGATTCTATAATTATTGACTTGGCCATGAACTTGCTACTCACTGAAGATAGTTATGAATGATTGCCTAGCTGTTGCTGGCAGGTAGAGGGGCTGCAAATTGAGCAAGTTTCAACTTCTTATTTAAGATTCTCTGAGTGAATGAAGTAAAACTGGTAGCTGCTGGTATTTTGAGGCTTATAATAACTACAGAAACTTGGCCATGTACATGCAATTTTTTATGTTTGTAATTGAATACCATTAATTAAAAATTATAATGCCACTTCAAAATTGAAGTTACCAGGTAGTCTTATATTTTTTTCCTTATTATATAAAATATTTTATATAAAATATATTTTAATTGGTGGAAAAAATTTTAAATGAATATTTTCCCATGAATTAATTTTAAAAGATGGATTAAGAGTGTAAACAAAGAATTATGTTAAAATTGTATATTTTTACAAAACATGTGAGTGCAACGTGGTATTTCCTACAGAAATATGCTTGTCTTTTCTGTGACATGGAGTGAAATTTTAACCTTGCTAGAAGAGAAGGGATTAAATTCTGAATGTAAATGTACCCCATGTGTATTTAACAGCACAGCCTGTAAATTGGCCTAATTATTTAAAACACATCTAAAATTATATTTTGGGTTTAAATCCTAAGCTTATTAATTTGATATAAATTTATATATTTGTATTCTAGGATTGGTAATGATTTTGCTGCAGCAGTAAACACAAAATATCTTTCTGTGTATAGTATTGAAACATAAATGAATTTTTCTCTACAAAACATAAGTATTATCTTCAAGAAACATACGAGTTACAACATAAAAGAGTTTAAGGTAAAATAATTAGTAAGTAGACAATCTATTCACGCCACCATCTTGTTATAGCAGGACAAAAGATTTTACTTTTTCTTGGAATTTAGTGAACTCAGAAAAATATACCTCACCTATAGATGGTTTAGGATTTAGAATATTTAGGATTAGATATTGTAATATTATTTTCATATTATGTTAAAATTATGTGGAATTGAATATTGGCCTAATGGTTATTTCTCCAATAAGGGATCTCACTAATCTGTTGCATTTTCAGTAAGACTTCTATTTAACTTTCACGTTCCCAACAACAAGCCCGCTTCTAAGTTTTGACAGAAGGCTCTGAAGACAGAAGCAACTTACACTTCTGTCTGTTATGATCATCATTTGAATGATGTATTCACAAGTTGTCAGAGATGCAGCCATATCGCCTGGCATAGCTGATTATCATATCTTAGCAAATGAGAGAGCCCTAGGGCATTAAGAACTCTCAACTATTAATACTGGTTTTGCCACAGGGCAGTTACATAAACTGACAGTTGGACAGAGGCATGCCTCCTTGCATACTCATGTACTGATTACCTCTGAAATATAATTAATATCACTAAGTTTTCAGTTATTCACAGTTCAACTTAAAAATCAATCTTTATGGAAGCAAAAAGTAGAAACAGACTATCTTGATGATAATATGATTTCTATTACACTGCAATTTATCAGATTGAATATTTTAAACAAAAATTATGAAAATATATTAAAATCTGTGATTTTTTTTTTCTGAATGTGTCAACTGTACATTGAATGTGCTTCAAACTTTAGACTTCAGAACTGTGTAAGTTTTCTTACAAAAAGAATTTGGACTTAGAGACCACTAAGATTTCTTTAATTAATCTTTATTGTAGTATATTTGCTTTACAACGTGTGTTAGTTTCTACTGTATAGCAAAGTGAATCAGCTATATGTATACGTATATCCCCTCTTTTTTGGATTTCCTTCCCGTTTAGGTCACCACAGAACATTGAGTAGAGCTCTCTGTGCTATACAGTAGGTTCTCATTAGTTATCTATTTTAAACATAGTATCAATAGTGTATATATGTCAATCCCAATTTCCCAGTTCATACCACCCCCTTTCCCCCTTGGTATCTGTATGGTTGTTCTCTAAGTCTGTGCTGCTATTTTTGCTTTGCAAATAAAATCATCTATACCATTTTTCTAGATTCCACATATATGCATTAATATACAATATTTGTTTTTCTGACTTACTTCACTCTATGACAGTCTCTAGGTCCCTCCATGTCTCTACAAATGACCCAATTTCGTTCCTTTTTATGGCTGAGTAATATTCCATTGTATATATGTACCACATCTTCTTTATCCATTCCTCTGTTGATAGACATTTAGGTTGCTTCCATGTCCTGGCTATTGTAAATAGTGCTGAGGTGAACACTGGGATTCATGTGTCTTTTTGAATTATGGTTTTCTCTGGGTCTATGCCCAATAGTGGGATTTCTGGGTCATATGGTAGTTATGTTTTTAGTTTTTAAGGAACCTCTATACTGTTCTTCATAGTGGCTGTATCAGTTTACATTCCCAACAGTGCAAGTCCCTTTTTTCCACACCTCTCCAGCATATATTGTTTATAGATTTTTTGATGATGTCCATTCTGACTGGTGTGAGGTGATACCTCATTGTAGTTTTGATTAGCTTTTCTTTAATAATTAGTGATGTTGAACATTTTTCCATGTTTCTTGTTCATCTGTATGTCTTCTTAAGAGAGATGTCTGTTTCGGTCTTCCACCTACTTTCTTATTGGGTTGTTTGTTTTTTTAATATTCATCTGCACGAGCTGTTTGTATATTTTGGAAATTAATCCTTTGTCAGTTGCTTTATTTGCAAATATTTTCTCCCATTCTGAGAGTTCTCTTTATGTCTTGCTTATGGTTTCCTTTGCTGTGCAAAAGCTTTTAAGTTTAATTAGGTCCCATTTGTTTATTTTTGTTTTTATTTTCATTACCCTAGGAGATGGGTCAAAAAGGATCTTGCAGCGATTTATGTCAAAGAGTGTTCTACCTATGTTTTCCTCTAAGAGTTTTATGGTGTCTGGCCTTACATTTAGGTCTTTAATCCATTTTGAGTTTATTTTAATGTATAGTGTTAGGGAGTGTTCTAATTTCATCTTTTACATGTAGCTCTCCAGTTTTCCCAGCACCACTTATTGAGGAGGCTGTCTTTTCTCCACTGTATATTCTTGCCTCCTTTGTCATAGATTAGGTGACCATAGGTATGTGGGTTTATCTCTGAACTTTGTCCTGTTCCATTGATCTATATTTGTGTTTTTTGTGCCAGTACCATACTGTCTTGATTACTGTAGCTTTGATGTATAGTCTGAAGTCAGGGAACCTGATTCCTCCAGTTCCACTTTTCTTTCTCAAGATTGCTTTGGATACTTGGTGTCTTTTGTGTTTCCATACAAATCGTAAAAAATTCTGTTCTAGTTCTGTGAAAAATGCCATTGGTAATTTCATAGGGATTGCACTGAATCTAAAGCTTGCTTTTGATAGTATAGTCATTTGCACAATGTCGATTCTTCCAATCCAAGGACATGGTGGTATATCTCTCCATCTGTTTGTGTTGTCTTTGATTTCTTTCATCAGTATCTTATAATTTTCTTCATACAGGTCTTTTGCCTCCTTAGGTAGGTTTATTCCTAGATATTTTATTGCTTTTGTTGCAGTGGTGAATAGGATGATTTCCTTAATTTCCCTTTATGATCTTTCATTGTGAGTGTATAGGAATGCAAGAGATTTCTGTGTATTAATTTTGTATCCTGCAACTTTATCAAATTCATTGATTAGCTCTAGTAGTTTGCTGGTGGCATCTTTAGGATTTTCTATGTATAGTATCATGTCATCTGCAAATGGTGATCGTGTTACTTCTTTTCCAGTTTGGATTCCTTTTATTTCTTTTTCTTCTCTGATTGCTGTGGTTAGGAGTTCTAAAACTATGTTGAATAATAGTGTTGAGAGTGGACACCCTTGTCCTATTCCTGATTTTAGAGGAAATGCTTTCAGTTTTTCACCATTGAGAATAATGTTTGCTGTGGGTTTGTCATATATGGCCTTTATTATGTGGAGGTAGGTTCCCTCTATGCCCACTTTCTGGAGAGTTTTTATCATAAATTGATGTTGAATTTGGTCAGAAGCTTTTTCTACATCTATTGAGATTATCGTATTATTTTCATCCTCAATTTGTTAATATGGTGTTTCACATCGATTGATTTGCATATATTGAAGAATCCTTGCATCCCTGGGATAAACCCCACTTGTTCATGGTGTATGATCCTTTTAATGTGCTGTGGGATTCTGTTTGCTAGTATTTTGTTAAGGATTTTTGTGTCTATGTTCATCAGTGATATTGGCCTGTAATTTTTTGTGTGTGTGATATTGTTGTCTGGTTTTGGTATCAGGGTGATGGTGGCCTCATAATATGAGTTTGGGAGTGTTTCTTCTTCTGAAATTTTTTAGAAGAGTTTAAGAAAGATAGGTGTTAGCTTTTCTCTAAAAGTTTGATAGAATTTGCCTGTGAAGCCATCTGGTCCTGGCCTTTTGTTTGTTGGAAGATTTTTAATCACAGTTTCAATTTCATTACTTGTAATTGGTCTGTTCATATATTCTATTTCTTCCTGGTTCAGTCTTGGAAGGTTGTCCTTTTCTAAGAATTTGTCCATTTCTTTTAGGTTTGTCCATTTCTTTCAGGTTGGCATGTAGCTGCTTGTAGTAGTGTCTTATAATCCTTTGTATTTCTGCGGTGTCTGTTGTATCTTCTCCTTTTTCATTTCTAATTTTATTTATTTGAGTCCTCTCCCTTTTCTTCTTGATGAGTCTGGCTAAAGGTTTATCAATTTTGTTTGTCTTCTCAAAGAACCAGCTTTTAGTTTCATTGATCTTTGCTGTTGTTTTCTTCATTTCTATTTCATTTATTTTTCCTTGATCTTTATGATTTCTCCTTCTACTAATTTTTTTTCTTCTTCTTCTTTCTCTAGTTGCTTTAGGTGTAAGGTTAGGTCGTTTATTTCAGATTTTTCTTGTTTCTTGAGATAGGATTGTATTGCTGTAACTTCCCTCTAAAACTGCTTTTGCTGCATCCCATAGGTCTGGGGTCATGATGTTTTCATTGTCATTTGTTTCTAGATATTTCTTTGATTTCCTCTTTGATTTCTTCAGTGATCTCTTGGTTATTTAGTAGAGTATTGTTTAATCTCCATGTATTCGTGTTCTTTTTTTTCCTCTCATTGATTTCTAATCTCATAACATTGTTGTCAGAAAAGATGTTTGATATGATTTCAATTTTCTTAAATTTAGCAAGGCTTGATTTTTGAACCAAGATGTGATCTATCCTGGAGAATGTTCCGTGTACACTTGAGAAGAAAGTGTATTCTGCTGCTTTTGGAAGGGATGCCCTATAAATATCAATTAAGTCTATCTGGTCTAATGTGTCATCTAAGGTTTGTATTTACTTATAACTTTTCTGTCTGGATGTTCTGTCCATTGGTGTAAGTGAAGTGTTAAAGTCCCTCACTATTATTGTGTTACTGTCGATTTCCCCTTTTATGGCTGTTAGCATTTGCCTTATATATTGAAGTGCTCCTATGTTGGGTACATAAATATATACAATTGTTATATCTTCTACTTGGATTGATCCTTTAATCCTAATGTAGTGTCCTTCCTGGTGTCTTGTAATAGTCTCTATTTTAAAGCCTATTTTGTCTGATATGAGTATTGCTACCCCAGCTTTCTTTTGGTATCCATTTGCATGGAATATCTTTTTCCATCCCCTCACTTTCAGTCGGTATGTGTCCTTAAGTCTGAAGTGGGTCTCTCGTAGACAGCATATATACGGGTCTTGTTTTTGTATCCATTCAGCCAATCTGTGTGTATTGGTTGGAGCATTTAATCCATTTACATTTAAGGTAATTATCGATATGTATGCTTCTATTACCATTTTCTTAATTGTTCTGGGTTTGTTTTTGTACGTCTTTTTCTTGTCTTGTGTTTCCTCCCTAGAGAAGTTCCTTTAGCATTTGTTGTAAAGCTGGTTTGGTGGTGCTGATTCTTAGCTTTTGCTTGTCTGTAAAGCTTTTGATTTCTCTGTCAAATCTGAGTGAGAGCCTTGCTGGGTAGAGTAATCTTGGCTGTAGGTTTTTCCCTTTCATCACTTTAAATATGTCCTGCCACTCCCTTCTGGCATGCAGAGTTTCTGCTGAAAAATCAGCTGATAACCTTATGGGGTTTCCCTTTTATGTTATTTGTTTGCTTTTCCCTTGCTTCTCTTAATATTTTTTCTTTGTATTTAATTTTTGTTAGTTTGATTAATATGTGTCTCAGCATGTTTCTCCTTGGGTTTATTCTGTATGGGAGTCTCTGTGCTTCCTGGACTTGATTGACTATTTCCTGTTCCATGTTAGTGAAGCTTTCAACCATAATCTCTTCAAATATTTTCTCATATCCTTTCCCTTTCTCTTCTTCTTCTGGGACCCCTCTAATTAGAATGTTGGTTCATTTATGTTTTCCCAGAGGTCTCTGAGACTGTTCTTTATTCTGTTCCTCGGCAGTTATTTCCACCATTCTATCTTCTAGCTCACTTATCCGTTCTTCCACCTCAGTTATTCTGCTATTGATTCCTTCTAGTGTATTTTTCATTTCAGTTATTTCGTTGTTTATCACTGATTATTTGTTCTTTAGTTTTTCTAACTCCTTGTTAAACATTTCTTGTATCTTCTCGATCCATGCCTCCATTCTGTTTCTGAGATCTTGGATCATCTTTACTATCATTACTCCAAAGTATTTTTCAGATAGATTGTCTATTTCCTCTTCATTTATTTGGTCTTCTGGATCTTTACCTTGCTCCTTCATCTGCAACATATTTCTCTTTTGTCTCATTTTGTCTAACTTACTGTGTTTGTGTTCTCCATTCCACGGGCTGCAGGGTCGTAGTTCCTCTTGCTTCTGTTTTCTGTCCCCTGGTGGGTGAGGTTGGTCCAGGGGCTTGTGTAGGCTTTCTGATGCAGGTCCAGGTGAGAGGATCCCAGGAGCACCACAGGACAGGATGCCAGGAAGCAAGACCACCAGGGAAGTGACAGCAACCCCTGCTGTGGGAAGGTCCCAGGCGCAGGACTTCCAGGGGTGGCTCCAGGTCTCCTCAGCCATTAAGATTTTTAATTGATGTAAATTTCGTTTGAACACTAAAAACAATGTTTTTCATAAAAAGATGTTTAAAAACAGGAGACTATCATATTTTATAAACAACCAGTGTTGTTTATAAACAATTAAACCAGTGTTTAATTGTCACATTAAGAACACTTTTACTATATAATATTAATATTTAATATTGCTTAAATATTGGTAGGAAATGTGAAACTGATGAGCTTGTTTTAGTATTCAAGTGATTCTTTGAGGGCCACAATAATTCATAATTTTCAGTAGTTACAGTTACATGATTGATTACAGTTACCTAAAAGATCAAGGAGAATATTGGAATCAATCATCTAAAGTATACTTTTACCTAAGTTTTATCTTAAATACTCTTTATATTCCATAGGGAAGTTAATTTTCTCCTATAGCTTCTTTAATTTTAGGTCAAACTAAATCTTTACTAATTTCTGGGGTGAGATTCTTTAAAAAGTAAGTGGGCAGTTACCCATCCAATAACCTGGTTGTAACATGTATCTGCCTACATATTTAAATTCTAAATCATTGAATTAATGATTTAGTATGATAATTATAACAATATTATGTTTAATTCTTTTTTTTTTTGCATTCTTCATGCCTAAAATTGAGCAAAAGCAAGTGGATGGAGAAAAGACCCTTAACTGTGATAATTATTCTTCTTTATATAAATTTCCACAAATCTTGGGCAAATCCACAATACCCTGTGATGCTTCTACTTTCTCTAATCAGCCGTTTCTTTTAATCTTCAAGAATGATATTTTATATCTTAATTCTTTGCAAAACTCCAGTATTACATTTGATGCATGATTTTACTTTTTATTTCAATGAAAAAATATAAGCAAACAAATCTTAATACTCACCCTTTTCTTTCTAATAAATCTCTACTGATGAATTAAATTTAGTCACTTTAAATGTCAACATAATTTAGAACAGTTTATTGAGAGGTAATTCACATACAGTAGTATTTACCAACTTAAATTGGATAATTCAATGGTTTATATTATGTTAAAAAAGTTGTGCAACCATCATCAATCATCCATCAATCGACCGTCAATTTTAGAAAACTTTTACCTTCCCAAAAAGAAACTTTATGCCCATTAGTAATCACTCCCCATTATTCCTTAGTCTTCTGAGTTCTAGACAACAACTACTATACTTTCTCTATAGGCATATTTTGTACACAACATATGAATGGAATCATATAATATGTGGCCTTTTGTATCTGGCTTTTATGACTTCTTTCACTTAGCATAATGCTTTCAAGATTTATCCATGTTGTAACATGTTATTTATTATTATTCCTTTTTACGCCAAGTAATATTCCATTATATCAATATACCACATTTTATTTATCCATTCATCAATTGATAAGAATTTGTGTTGTTTCCACATTTTGGCTATTATGAATAATGCTGCAAAGAACATCCACGTGCAAGTTTTTGTATGGACATATGCTATCATTTCTCTTGGATATATATCTGGGAGTGGGATTGTTAGGTAATAGTGTAACTCTGTGTTTAACATTTTGGGGAACTATCAAAGTGTTTTCAAAATAGCTGCATCATTTTACATTCCACCCACCAGAAGTACATGAGTTACTAATTTCTCCACATCCTAGCTAATGCTCGTTGCTATCTGTCTTGTTGATTGTAGTCATCCTCATATGTATGAAGTGGTATCTTGTTTTGGTTTTGATTTGCATTTCCCTGATGGCTGATTATGTTGAGCAACAGATTTTTAGTGGCCATTTTTATATCTACTCTGCTAAATGTATATTTAAATCCTTTATAGCCAATTTTTTATTGGATTGTCTTTGTATTATTGTTATTAAGTTTTTTAATATTCTAAATACAAGTCACTATATGATCTGCAAATATTGTCCCCCAGTCTATGGGTATTCTTTTTACTTTCTTGATGGTATACTTTGAAGCACAAACACTTTCAAGTTTGATTAAGTCCAATTTATCTATTTTATTGTTGTTGCTTGTGGTTTTGTTGTCACATCAAAGGAGACTTTGCCTAACTCTGGACCACGAATATTTACTTCTATGTTATCTTCTAAGTGTTTTATAGTTTTATTCCTTACATTTAGGTTTTCCATCCATTTTGAGTTAATTTTTGTGCATCGTGTGTGGAAGGAACTATTTTCTTTTCTTTCTTTCTCCCCCCTTCCTTTCCTTCCTTCTTCCCTCCCTCCCTCCCTCCCTCCCCCCCCTTCCTTCCTTCTTTTGCATGTAAATATCCAATTTTCCTAGCATCATTTTGAATTCTCATCTCCCATTGTGAATTTTGGGATCAGTTTGTCTATTCTGTTAAAAAAAAAAAAAAGCAGCTTAAACTTTGATAGGAGCTGAGTTGAATTGGTAGATCAGTTTGGAACGTATTGCTATCTTAAAAATGTTAATTTATCCAATCCATGAAATGTCTTTCCATTTATTTATGGAAATTTTAAAAAATTCCTTCAATGATATTTTATACTTTTCTATGTATTAGGTTTACACTTTTTGGATAAATTTATTAGTAATTATTTTTATTGTTTTTAATGTATTATAAATGGAATTGTTTTCTTAATTTTATTTTGGATTGTTCATTACTAGTGTATAAAATACAATTGATTTTTTTTTCAATATTACTTATATACCCTAAAGGCTTGCTGAATTCATTGATCAATTCCAATAATTGTAATGGGTTCCTTAAGATTCTCTATATGCAAGATCATGCCATTTGTGAATAGAGATAATTTCACTTCTTTCTCTCCCATTTGAATGCCTTTTATTTCTTTTTCTTGCCTAATTTCCTTTACTAGAACCTGTAGTATAATGTTGAATAGAGGTGGCAAGGACCCTGACTGTTCCTGATCTTAGTGGAAAAGCATTCAGCCTTACACTATTAAGTATGAGGCTAACTGTGGATTTTTTTCTTTTTTAATGTGCCCTTTAGTAGGTTGAAGAAGATCCCTTTTATTTTTAGTGTTGAGTGTTTATATAATGAAAGTATTTTGGATTTTTATCAAATGCTTTGTTTGTGTCTATTGTGATGTTCCTGTGTTTTTTTTTTATTCTTGTATACTATATTAATTGATTTTACGATGTTCAAGCAACTTGCATTCCTGGGATAAATCCTGCTTGGTCATGGTGCATAATATTTGGTATACATTGTTTGATTTGATTCAGTTTATTATATTCCATTGAGAATCTTTGCATCTATATTCATAAAGGATATTGTTGTTTAGTTTTTGTTTTCTTCTATTTTTTTTTTTTTGGGGTTTATCATCAGGATAATACTGTTATCTTAAAATGAGTGGGAAAATGCTCCTTCCTCTTCTATTTTTTTAAAAGAATTTATGAAAGATTGGTTAATTATTTTTTAAATGTTTGGTAGAATTCATGATGGAGACATTTGAGACTGGGTTTTACTTTATGGGAAGTTTTAAAATTATTCATTCAACTTTTGCATTTGTTATAATTCTATTAAGATTTTACATGTCTTCCTTCAATGAAATCCTTATCAAAATGCCAATGTCATTTTTCACAGAACTAGAACAAATAATTTTAAAATTTGCATGGAAACACAAATGACCACAAACAGACAAAACAATCTTGAGAAAGAAGAACTGAGGTAGAGGAATAAAGTTCCCTGACTTCAGACTATGATTAAAGCTGCAGTAATCAAGACAATATGATACTGGCACAAAAACAGACCCATAGATCAATGGAACAGGACAGAGAACCCAGAAATAAATCACACACTTATGGTCAGTTAATCTACAACAAAGGATTCAAGAATATACAATGGAAAAAAGACAGTTTCTTCAATAAGTGGTGCTGGGAATACTGGACAGCTACATGTAAAAGAATGAAATTAGAACATTCTCTAATACCATATACGAAAATAAACTCAAGACAGATTAAAAAAGACCTAAATGTAAGACCAGATACTGTAAAACTGCTAGAGGAAAACATAGAACACTTTGCATGAATCGCAGCAATATTTTTTGGATCCATCTCTTAAAATAAAGGAAATAAAAGCAAAAATGTAAAAAGGACTTAATTAAACATAAAAGCTTTTGTACAGCAAAGGAAACCATCAACAAAACAAAAAGGCAACTTCTTTTCTTTAAAGGGCCATATAGTAAATACTTTAGGTTTTGTGGATCATACAGTGTGCATCATAACTAATCAACTCTGTTATTGTAATGCAAAAACAGCCATAGATATCTTGTAAATAAATGAACATAGCTGTCGTCCAATAAAACTCTATTTACAAAAACAGGTGCCAGGCTGCAACTGTCCTGAGGGTTGTAGCTTGCCAGCCTCTGCTCTACTTTATCATCAGCTTCATAATGATAAGTATTGACTTGCCTCTGACTCCATCTGTCACTTCCTTCTTACCTCCCAAATCTTTCTACTTTCTCCTCCTGGTATGCTACCAGAAAATTATCCTAAATTCTCAAACTCTTCTTTGCAGTACCTAAAACCTGGCCCTCCTGTATGGCATCATTTCCAGCATCCCTCTCAAATGAAGGTGCCATATTATCCACATCTTCAGGTTTATTCCCCCTGTCCTCTTCTGTCATCAACTTTCAGGAACATGTAAAAACTACTCAACAGAAAGTCTACTAATCTCAAAGTCACTAACCAAAGCTATTGTCTTCTAAACACAACCTCCTGTCTTTCTGTGATTTTTTTCTCCAGTAACTTTAAATGTTTCTATAATTTATAAAAGCTAGACTCCAATTCATTGGGTACATTTCACCCTATCAAGTAGCCCTAATACTTTATTCACATTCTTGCTTATCCAGTTTATAATCTGTAGCTGGGATTACTATATCATGTCCATATATTCACTAAATTACCTTATTCCTCTGTGTCTCACAAACCCTTATACTACAGAAGAGCCCTATTGTTTTTCTTTACTTGCACTCGAGCAGGGGAGTTTTGCTGGAAAGAGTCACACAACAAGCAAGAAGAAAGTCACTCAAAAATCATAATTTAGTGTCTTAATTGAACCTTCAACAGCTCCTGGGAAACATATTACTGTCTGTGTGCAAACAACTCTGCTATAATCTTCAAATGTTCCAAGTCTTTCTCACATTCTTTAAACCTCAAAGCCTTCACCCCATTACTTCCCTTACTCCACTTAGAAGTTCTGATCTACTGCCAAATCTCTGTTCACAAATGTGCCAAACTACTTTTATTGGATTCACTCTATTTCTTCTGCCTCTCAATTATCAATATATTAAAGGCTATGCCTCTCATACTAAGGCCAAACACTTCTCCAATCCTTTGAACGCCACGCCACCTCTTCCAATTATATCTTGTCTATTGAAATAAATAGTATACTCAAGAATCCAGCATTTAAAATTATATATATATATCTTTGTTTTGAATCTCACATTAATCTATTCCTTTCTTTTCACATTCAAATCTACAGAAAGATTTGTATATATAACTGCAGTGGCAATTTATTGAATTTATTGTTTGCCTGACTGATATCCATTTTTCCTGCTGTTGATAACAGCATTGGAATTTTCCTTGGAGAATCACTGTCCCTCTACTCTGATTAATATGGTTCATGTGGAGTTGATTTTTTCTTTGACTTCAGAGTTGAACATGTGAATACAGCCTGATGGGTCAAAGCATTGTATACTCTTCACAGTATTTGATTAGAAATGGCTGCCTGTCTCAATCAGAGACTTTCAAAACTAACAGTGGGCGTTTCCTCAGGTTGAAAAGAGGCACTTTCTGTTTTCTTACCAGACCTTAAACTTTAGAGAATGTAAGCCTGGACTGCTGATCTGGCTATGAAGAAATCAAGTAATAATAGAGGAGAGCAGAGTCAAAATGAGAAGGATAAGTATCTGATCTCATAATATGAAGGCCTGAATTGTATTAATACTTTACCAGAAGATTTGTCACTGAAATTTTAGTAATATTAAGAAATAGATCACCCTTTTTTATTAGTTTGAATTACATGCTGGTTACTTATATCAGATGTCCTTAAATATAATTGTAATTGCTTTGTCATATACTCAGTTTACTCATACTCCAATATAGCCCTCACTCATTATTTCAACAGAGCAACTCCTGCTTTGCTCATCCGAGGCTGCTACATGACAAAAATCCAGTAGACCTTGTCTGTCTTGTTTCACTTAACCTCTTAACATCATTTGAAAATGCTTAACACTTCCTTCTTCTTGCTATAACATGGGATAATTATGGAAATGGACTGACATGCCTCCTGAGTTTTAAGACTTTCTGAAAGAAGTTCCAACAGAGATCTCAGAGATGTTGACTCTTTAGTTCAACCATTTATGTATGTGTGTGTGTGTGTGTATATATATATATATATATATATATTTCCCCCCACCCAAGGTGCCAGCTGTCTGTTATTACTGAAGCATAAACTAGTTTAGTAATATGAATAACATGTACATTTTTCATTTAGTAGATGAAATTCACAATTTAATTTTGATCAGCTTGTCTACTTGATATTTTTTTATGTCAGGGGTATTACAAGTGATATAATATATGAGTAGACATATCTTCATAGAACTTTTGGACAATTTTTATGACTTTAGCATCAATGAGTAGATAGCTTGAGTCTGAGAATGGCTTTTTAAAATCCAGGTTATGTGATGTATTGCTAAATAATTATAGTGAACTCTTTAACTTTAAATCATCCTTTGTGTGTGTGTGTGTGTGTGTGTGTTCTTTCAGAGGAACAGAGGAGGCTCTAAAAAGATATGATAAATGATGAAATTTAGTAAAAGATTCTTAGGAAACTGTTCAGTTCCTGTGAATACATTATATCCAATGAAGAACTTTTAAATATCTCTATAATCAATGTTGATGATTATAAGTAATCCAAGGGGTGAAAATTAACTTGTTAAGAATTCTGTTGGAAGTAACATCAGCAAAATGGTGGGTTAGGAGGTCCCAGTCCTCATGTTCCAATAAAAACATCAATTTAACAATCATCCATGGATGAATATACCTTTATGAGCCTCCCAAATTCAGATGAGAGGTTACAGCACCCCACTTGAGCACAGAAATGAGAAAAGATGCATTGAAGAGGTTAAGAGAAGTTTCACTTTACCTCATCACCTCTCCCCCAAACCAGCACAGTTCAGCGTTAAGTGAGAGACCCTCATGGAATTTCCTGTGGAGGAAATAGGGGGCAGAGTGGACACCTGACCTCCCAGCATTTCAGAGCACTACCCCTGAAGTCTGCTTCTAATGCCCCTCACCCAGGAGACCAAGGGAATCAGCTGGACTAGGTTGTTAGGGGTAACTAAGAACGAAGAAAGGAGGGAGTTCTCAAAAACAGTGTAGGGATCTCAAAACCTGGCCTGTAGCCCCCAGCTCCTATAATCCAATAGCTGAAAAACAGACTACCCAATTAAAAAATGAGCAAAGTAACTGAAAACACATTTCTCCAAAGAAGACACATATATATATGGCCAGTAAGTATGTGAAAAGGTACGCAATATCACTAATCATCAGAGAATTGCAAATCAAACCCACAATGAGATATCACCTTTTACTTGCTAGGATGGCTACTATTATAAAACAAAACAAAATAATACAGTACAATGCAAAACAAAATAATACAGTACAACACAAAACAAAAAACACCACAAACACACATACACACAAATAAGTATTGATAAGGATGTGGAGAAAGGAAAACTTTGTAGACTACTGGTGGGAATGTAAATTGATGCAGCCACTAGAGGAAACTGTATTGACTTTCCTCAAAAAATTATAAATAGAACTACCATATGATCCAGCCATCCCACTTCTGGATGTTTTTCCAAAAGAAATTAAATCAGCATCTCAAAGAGATACCTGCACTCCCATGTTCATTGCAGCATTTTTCACTATGGCCAAGGCATGGAATCAACCTAAATATCCATTGACGGATGAGTGAATAAAGAAAATGTGGTATATACATACAACAAAATATTATTCAGCCTTCTAAAAGAAAGAAATCTTGCCATTTGTGATTTGGAGGATGTTATGCTAAGGGAAATAAGCCAGACTCAGGAGGACAAATACTACACCATCCACATGTATGAGGAATCTAAAGTAGTCAAGCTCATAGAAGCAGAGAGTAGAATGGTAGTTGCCAGGACATGGGGATGGGAGAAAATGTGGAGGTATTGGCCACATAGTAAAAAGTTTCAATTATGCAAAATGAATAACTTCTAGAGATCTACTATGCAGTATAGTGACTGTTGTTAACAATACTTAACTGTACTTAAAAAATTGCTAAGAAGATAGATTTTATGTTGTGTCCATATCACACACACGTGCACACATGCACACACCTACACACAAATAACTAAAGAGAGTGGGAGAGGAAATATTTGGAGGTGATGGTTATGTTTATGGCATTGATCGTGGTGATGGTTTCATGGGTATGCTTATATCCAAAATCATCAAGTTGTATATGCTAAATATATACAGCTTTTTGTATATCAATCATACTTCAATAAAGTGGTTAAAAAAATCTATTGATACTGGAGATTTCAGTGAATCTTATGTAGTTATAAAGTATTCAGATGCAAGATGTGAATATAATTTTTAAAAGTTTTTGATCCATAAAAAATAATTGACTCAAAATTATGAGACATTTCCACAAATCTTAACTAAAGACACAAGTTCTAAAGTAAGGAATGTAATATTCTGCCAAGAATTCACACTAAAACTTATAAAGGAACAGATTTTGTGAAATCATTTTGCTATTCATTCTGTGTGATGATGTTGGTGTATTGAATTTATTGTGTGTAAAATGATTCCATATGCTAATTTAAATGTATGAAGGTTCTGCCATGGAGTCTTTATGCATATGTGCATGAATATTTCCTTATGTTATGCTTGGGTGTAGTCCAAGCTCATCTAAGAGTGAAAAATGAATTTTGGGTGAAATTAGAATTGCAACCACAATACTGATCCTATCAGATATGAACATTTTTACATATGCCTTTTGTAAAGTGAGGAAGAAATTTGTAGACTTGAAAAATGTAAGCTCATTCACAAAAAGTAAAGGAACACACATTGAGTGTTTGGCACTATGCAGATAATATTTTATGGGAGGGTGCAACCATAAGTTGGCATTTGAATGTTAATGTTTCTAAGTTTTTCAACAGCTTTGTAGTTTGAAATATATAGTTTGATGTGACACCAACTCACAAGATGTAAGAAATACGTTACAGCTATGTGATAAAGAGGAGGCAAAATTGGATGGTTGAAATTATGAAGAACACTTTATGAAGCTCTTGTATGAGAGTAACACTAGTAGGTTCTCAGTGATGTAAAGCTTAAATTAAAAATGTAAACCATATATTACTTTACTACCAGGCTGCTGTGTTGTTTCAGCATTTCATACTGTTTCATATTCATGCCAGATTATTTTTTCATATTAAACAATGTCTTACCTTTGACTTATACTTAATCAAAAATAGATTTAAGAATAATCTTCATTTATATAATTTAAGCTTACCAATTACCTTATTATCTACTGTAACAATATATCCAAGCAGGAAAATATTATGGTTTGTGGAGTAGATCCAATTGAATATATCAGTAATTTGACATATTTTATTCATAAAATATAACTTAACAAATATGTGGTAATTTCATTAAAAAATATAATCATACTGGACAAATACATTCTACAGAAAAATCATTAATGTGGTTTTAGAAAATTATATCATGAAACTTATTATAGTCATTAAATTGTACCAAAAATAATTTTTCTGCACATGACATAATTTAAAGTTTACCTAATAAGTATGTTATTTAAAAACATCTTAATATATCAATATAAACATAAGATGCTTCTATTTCTTAGAATACATTTTATGTTAAAATCGTTTAATTTTACCAGTATAATAAAGCAAATGTGTTAGTCTTCAAATAAAAGTTTTAAAAACTGTATTTAATGTAAGTATATTTATTAATAGTTTTACCATTGCAGTGTCTCAGTTTTGGCCTTAACATATGATTACTTATTCTGTAGTTTCCTTTTTGGTCACTAAAATTAACTAATTAACTAAATTTGGTGGAGACTGAACATGTTTTATAGACTCCTTTACAAAATCTTTGAAATGGCATGAATTATAAATAGAAACTTATAAAACTGTAACTGCATAAAATAACTAATTATCTTATTTTACTAGAAATTCTCAGAAATATCTAAAAGATAGAAAAGAAGAAGGATTGGCATGAAGCATGATATCACATCCAGTATGTTTAGAGACATATGCTGGAAATCATGCTTTAAGTTTGCTGTTTTCCAAAGTGGTGGATATCAATAGGAGGAACAGACACAATGTCAGCTAAGAAGTTTGATAATGGGTACTCACGACTGACACTGTACTCTCAACAGTTTTGCAGTACTTCAGAAAATTAAACATATATTTAATATATGACCTTTCAATTGTATTACTAGGCAGTTGCCCAAAATGAAAGAGAACAGGTCTGCACACACACTTAGGCAGAAATGTTCATAGTAATTTCACTATTAATAGTTCAAAACTGAAAACAAGCTAAAATGTCTGAATAAACAAATTGTTTTATGTCTCTACAATGAATATTGATCTATCAAAAAAAGGAAAGAAATGCTGTTGTAACCAACATGAAAGAGCCTAGGACATACTCTGGTGAGAGAAAGAAATGACGCTCTAAGAAATATATACTGGGTGCTTCCATTTATTTGAAATTCTAGTAATGAAAAATTAATCTATAGATAGAAAAAAAAAGATTATTGGTTGACTAAATTAGGGGTGGAATGAGAAAAATTAAGAAGTAGCACAACAGAATTTTTTCAGGGTGAGAGAAATATTCTGTATCTTGTTTGTGTTGGCGCTTAGGTGTATATCTTTATTAAAATTTCATTAAATTGTACAATTAAAATAAGAAAAAATATAATTGGATAGCTACAGAACAAAATCAAAAAAGTTTAAAAATAAACTTGTGACAAAATAGAACAGTAAATACCAGGTCACAGATGAATGACTAGAACATAACATGGGAAAGTAATATTTTTACTTTGAAGAAATCTTGCAGATACCACCTTAATCAATTGTTCAGGTTATGATCGCCAATAATGTGTCATATTGATATTTCATATCCTTTGATATTATAATAAGAAAGTCAGTTCACCTCTGTGATATTCTCCCCCCAAATCTATAATCCCAGAGTAATCATGAGAAAACATCAGACATAGGATATTTTACAAAATACCTGGCCAGCACTCTTCAAAAATACTGAGGTTGTGACTAATAAGAAAAGACTGAGAAACTGTAACAAACTGAAGTAAAGAGACGTGACAACTAAATGTAACATTCTGGGTTAGATTCAGGATCAGAAAAAGGATTAGTGGAAACACTGGTGAATAAAGTCTAAGGCTTATTTTACAGTATTGTGCCAATGTTAATTTCATAAAGTGTATAAGTTCACCATGGTTACATAAACGTTAACATTACAGGAAGGTGACTAAAGGGTATATGGAAACTCTCTATACTATCTTTGAAACTCTTTTTGTAAATCTAAAATTATTTCATAGAAAAAAGTTTACAACAATAACGTCATTCACCTTCATGAGAAAGAGAATTATTTGCAACTCTGTTCTTCACAAACATCCTATTTTATTTTCCTGCTTTATTTTTCTCCATGGTATAGAAGGGTCATCTAGACAACATGCCATTTTGATTTTCTTACTTATTTTGTGTGTTGTCTGTCTTGCTTCTTCTAAAAGTAGGCTCCATGACTATAGGGATTTTGTCAGTTCACTTGACTGTGATACCCACTATACCCAGAATTTAGTAAATGTTTGTCTAGTTGAATTATTCAAATTAAGCATTCTATAGTTTAGAAATATATTTTGTGTATAACTATTTCAATCATTATTTTGAGGTTCAAAAAAGATACATATGTTGCAAAGTCCTGGTCAGATTTCTACAACACACTCCACAATGCACAGGATACATCTATTTGCAATTTCCCAGGCAAAATAAATAAATTTTCTCTATTTTTATTGTGTTTTATATTGGATATTAGCCATTTCTGGCCAAATAATAGGCTATCACCAATCATGGTTCCCATTATAGGCAGTTTCTACCTGCTTCAAAGAAATAGTTAACCATGTTGTTCTTGGTTTAAATGATTATAATAATTACGTAATAAAATGTCATATCATGGTGAATAATGAGGGTAATGGATAACCCTAGATTATGTATCATTTAGAGTAAAACTAGCATCATTATTACAAATATGTAATTCCTTTAAAATTAAAGTTTAAAATGTTATATGAACTGTGTTTTTTGCTAAGACTTTGATACATATTTATTTCTGGATATGACAGCCAAATATAACGTACTTTTTTTGTTAAAGCTTATGACATTTTGTTCTCTACACAAATCTTTGACTTTTCACCCATACTTCCTTAAAATTAATTATGTTTGTTCTTGTTTTGGAGCATTTGATAGATTAAGTAGCTGTGATTTATGTATGGATACTGAATGTTAAAGTTTATAAAATTGTCTCATCTATAAATTTAGTGCTAAATCAAATTAGCAAGGAGTGACAAATAAAATGAGAAATAAAACTCTAGCATAAAATAAGTATTATTTAAATTGATTGCAGTGTTGGAAAATATTACATAATTTTCTCAACAATTATTTCACATCCAAAATAGCAAGGGACCTACTTAACACCCAATAAGGAAAAATTAAAATATTGCAAGTGGTTTTAAAATTTTTTGAGTATGCTATTTATAAATATAATTTTATTTTGAAATAATTTTAAGCTTACAAAGACATTGCAAAAGATTAGAAGGACGTATTCATTTAATCCTCAGCCAGTGCCCCTAATGTTAATATCAATTGTGCAATACAAAAACTAAAAACTAAGAAATTAATACCAGTACAGTACTACTATCTAAACTATGTATGTTATTTGGATTTCACCAGTTTTTCCACTAATGTCATTTTTCTGATACTGGATTGCAAGATCTGGATTGCAAGGGCCAATTCAGGATTCCACTCTGTTTTAGTTGTCATATCTTCTTAATCTCCAATCTGTAATAGTTCCTCTTTTATGACATTGACACTTTTCAAAAGTATTTGTCAAGTATTGTGTACTTGACATTGTCCCTCAATATCTGATGTTTTCTCATGATTAAATTGAAGTTATATTTTTTGGAAGTAATACCACATAGATGATGTGTCCTTTTAAATACGTCATATCACAGAAAATATTATTTTATATAAAATATAAAATATTATTTATATCACAGAAATATATATCACAGAAATATATATCACAGAAAATATTATAATTATTATATTATAATATCTCTTCATTTTGGTGACAAACGTTGATCACTTACTTTAGATAGTATCTGCTATTTTTCTTCACTTCTACCATTTTTCAATTTTATAATCAATACACATTTAGGGGGAGATATCTTGAGACCTGTGAGAAACAGATTTACCAGAAAATGATGTTTACGTACAGTTCTTTTGGTATTTGCCACAGTTATTTAGATGAACTCTTTTCCTCTCCATCTCCTCAAGCACTATTATGTAATTCATTTGTAACACAGGTCAATTTATTTACCCATCTACATTCCATTTTGAATTCCCTGCACATCATTATTGAACTTTTCAAATTTATATACACTTACAATTCACTCTGTGTTGTGTAGTTCTGTAGGTTGTGACAAATACAGATAGTCATTTACCTACCACCACAATAACATACAGCTTAGATTTGTCAACCAGAAATTTCCCTCAAGCTGCCCCTTTCAGTCGGTCTCATCTGTACCTCCAGTCCCTGGTAATCACTGATTTCTTTTCCATTTCTGTATTTTTGTCTTTTCTAGAATATCATATAAATCTAATCATATAATAAATAGTTTTATGGGTTTGACCTCTTTCCTTTAACAAAATGCATTTAATGTCCTGGATGTGTGAATTAATAGTTTGTTTCTCTTTATTGCTGAATGTTATTATTCCATTGCTTGGAGGTACTACAGTTGACACCTAGATTGTTGTCAGATTTTGGTGATTGTGAACAAAGCTACTATAAATATTCATGGACTTTTTTTGTGTGAACATCGGTGCTCATTTCACTTGGGTTAATACCTTGGAGAGGGATTTTAGGGTTGCATGGTAGATGTATATCTAAGGAATAGTTTTGAGAATGGTTGTGACATTTTACATTCTCACCAGCAATGAATGAGTTGCAGCTGCTTTAAATCCTTAATAGTATTGATAGTGTCAGGTTTGATGATTTTAGTCATTCTGTTAAGTGCAATATATACTGGTATTTCTTTACCGGTGTAATTTGCATTTCCCTAATACTGAAAGGTGTTTTGCACCATTTCATGTGCTTATTTGCCATTCATGTATCTTCATCATTAATTTGCTAGCTCAGACCTGCTGCTCATCTTTAATTTGATAGATTTCTTTCTTATTGGTGTGTTTTATTTTTTCTCTATGTATTAATTCCTTTATCAGATATATGCTTTGGAAATATTTACTCTTAATCTGTACCTTACTTTTGTCAGCATTCTCTTAACATCTTTCACAGAATAAAACTTAAATTTTCACGAAGTCTTTTTTTTTAAGTATTTTGTTTTTGATGTCAGATCATAAACTCTTTGCAAACTCAAGATCAACAAGAATTTCACCTAAATTTTAGAAGTTTTGTAGTTGAAAATTTGGTATTTATGTCTAGGCAATGATCCATTTAATGATAATTTGTGTAAAAGGTGTGAGGAATGTGTTTAGGTTTATTTCCATTACATCTTACAGAAAAACCCAAAGTTTTTGGCCAATCCAATATATAGAAGTCAAAATGTTCCAGTAAAATTCTTGTGAAAATACTATCCTTTGTTTGTTATTTTCACCTTCATCAGAAATCACTTAAATACATTTGCATGGGTCTATTTATGAAGTCTCTACTCTGTCCCATTGATCTGTTTGTGTATCCTTTCAACAATACTCTCTTGAATACCATCTTTTCTTTTTTGTAAGTTGTGATATAGTTAGGATGGGTCCTGCACATTTATGCTTCCTTTTTTTTCAAACTGTTTTAGCTATTGTATTTCTGTAATCTTTGTATATAAATTTTAAAATCAGTTGGTCAATAGCTACAAAACCTTATTTTAACTTAGAATGCATTGAAGGCTATAGATCTAACTGAGGAGAATTTATATCCTAACAATACTGAGTATTCCAATCCATAAGCATTATAAATCTTTTCGTTTATTTAGGTGCTATCTGATTTCTTTAATCGACGTTTTCAGGTTTCATTATCCATATCCTGCATATATTTGTTAGATTTATATCTAAGTATTTCATTTTTTGATGCTAATATAAATGGTATTTTATTTCAAATTTCAGTTGTTTGTTGTTATTATATGGAAATGCAGTTAATTGTATATTGATGCTTTATTCTGCAACCATTCTAAAATCACATTGATTTTTCTGTGAATTTAATTTCTTTCTTCTGCTAGTTTTTTTTTCTTTGCAAACTTTTCTTTTTTAATTAATTAATTAATTTAATTTTGGCTGCATTGGGTCTTCGTTGCTGCACGTGGGCTTTCTCTAGTTGCAGCGAGCAGGGTCTACTCTTCGTTGTGGTGTGCAGGCTTCTCATTGTGGTGGCTACTCTTGTTGCAGAGCACGGGCTCTAGGTGCGTGGGCTTCAGTAGTTGCAGCACGTGGGCTCAGTAGTTGTGGCTCCCGGGCTTTAGAGCACAGGCTTAGTAGTTGTGGCTCATGGGTTTAGTTGCTGTGCGGCATGTGGCATCTTCCCAGACCAGGGCTCAAGCCCGTGTCCCCTGCTTTGGCAGGTGGATTCTTAACCACTGCCCCACCAGGGAAGTCCCTCTTCTGCTAGTTTTGTGTTTAATTTGATCTTCTTTTTCTCGATTCTTTAGGTAAAATTTTATATTCATTTGAGGTCTTCCTTTTTTAAAATAATATAAGCATTTTCTGCTCACATTTTCCTTTAATCACAGCTTTGTTTCATCACTCATATTTCAATATGATATACTTTTATTTTCCTTTAATCCAAAGTATTTGTATCTTCCTATTACACTTTCTTTTTGACCAATTAATTAATTAGAAGTGGGTTGTTTTATTTCCAGATGCCTAGAAATTGTCTAGATATCTTTCTGTTGTTGATTCAGAGTTTAAATTATTTATGGTCTGAGACCATCGTTGTATGGCTTCTTTTCTTTTAAATGTGTTGAGGATTGTTTTAGGACCCAGAATCTGGTCTATCTTAGTGAAAGGTTCATGTTCACTTGGGATGAACGTGCACTCTGCTGAAGATCGGTTGTGTGCCAATTAGGTAAATTTGGTGGATAGTATTGTTCAGGTCTCCTGTATCTGTGTATGTTTGCCTGCCTACTTGTTTCATTCATTACAAAAAGAGAAGTTTTGAAGTCTGGATAACTCTAGATTTATTTATTTTCCTCTAAATTCTGTCAATTTTTTTTTACCTTGTATACTGAAACACTGTTTTTAAGTATGTACACATAGTTCTCTAGCTTTATTTTGAATAGTATTTGAATGGTATGACTTTTTCTCATCTTTTTACTTTATACATGACTGTTTCTCTAAGTTTAAAGTAGGTTATCAGTAGGTAGCAGCTAATTAGGTATTTTTTTTAACCCAATCAATCTCTTTTACTTGGTTTGCTTACATAATTTAAATTTACTGTGATAATTGATATGATTGGAATAAATCCCTCCAATTTGCTATATATTTCCACTTTTTCTGATTTCTCTTAGTTTAAGTGAGTCTTTTATATGACTCTTTTATCTCCTGTATTAAATATTTGTACACTTTTATTAAATTTTAAAGCAAGCATAAAATACTTATGCTATAAAGATAAAATATATTGCAATTAATTTTGCTTTAGATAGCTCATTGTATTTTAACACAAACTAATTAAAATATTTTATCTTCTTTACCTCATTTTCAGTGCTCTTCATTTCTTTGTGTAGAAATAGCTTTCTGTCTTGTATTCTATTCCTTCTGACTGAAAACTTCCTTTGCCATTACTTGTAGTCTGCTGACAATAAACTATCACACTTTTGTTTTCCTTTTTCTGTTTAGATTATGAACAATATTGCATTTAATCTAGATGTCAAATTTCGGAAGAACTGAGTCTCATAAAAATGAGCATATCATCTATTATTATACTGTATCCATCCACTTAACATAGTTATTTGTTTTTCTCAATAATGTTTTGTAGTTTTCAACATAGATGTATTGAAAATTTTAATGAGATATTTTATGTTTCACTGATGCTATCATAAATAGCATATGTTGTCATTTTATATTTTCTATTCAATTATTGATAGAATATAAAAACTCCATTTGTTTTTAAATTTTGTATTTGAATCCAGCGACCTTGATTATTTTTCAATCCTGATTGTTTATCTGCCTTTTTTTTTCTGTAAAGATCTTGTAGTGGCAAGATCCATTTTTCCTTTCCAACATTTGCAACTTGTATCTTTTCTCTGTCACTGAACCAGTATTGTCAAGTGTTCATCATCTCTTTTTGGGGGGTGGGGGTGGGGGGTTCAAAATCCAAATTTTGGCTTTGTTGAATTTCTTTACTTTAAATTCATTTTATATGATTAATTTCATATCTTTATTATATTATTCTTTCATATTTTTCATTATTTTGCTGTTGCTTATTATTGATATGGATGTATACTTAATTCATTTTCAACTTTCTTTTCTGTAGTATATGCCTTTACATCTATAAATTTCTCTCTAAAATATACTTAACCACATCATCAAACTTTTATATGTTATATATTCATTATTGTTTAGTTCAAAATCTTTTCTAATTTCAAGTTATATCCTTTCCTTGACTAATGGGATGTTTGGGAATAGAATGCATAATTTTCAAACATATAGGGATTTTTCCAATTATCTTTGTGTCATTTTTATTTCCAGATTTGCTAAAGAGATCATAATCTGTTCTGAATAATTAAAAGTTTTTGAAATATATTGAATTTTTATATCTTAGAATATGGTCAGTATTTGTTGATGTTCCATGTACACACGTAAAGTATACATATTCCGTCATTGATGCGTGTTCTATTTATTATTTTATTTTATTTTTCAACTACTTAATGGAATCCTATTCAAGGAAAAAATGACTTGCTATATTAGATTGAGAGTGTTGTAGCTCTGGATGTAGTGGCCTAAAGATACTATCAATATGGTAGTAATTGATAATTTGTGACCACCAGATTGAATAATGAATGAATAATGAATGATTCCCCTAAAGGCTGTCACTGTACTGTATACCTTGTATAAAGTAACCAACTTTGTATAAAGTCCAGCACACAGTAGAAATTTGATTAGTAGCTGTTAAGTTGAACTGAAATAACCATCTTCTGAAACTTAGCCTTTTATCACCAACTAACTTTTGAGCAAATACTTGGTATCGGGCAAGTATTTTAGATGTAGTGCAATACATTTGTAGTAGGCTATAAATGTGGAAAACATAGTCCTATCCTCAAAAGTTCACAGCCTAGTAGAGGGGAAAGACAAATGTGTAGTAAAAATTGGATTTGGCAAGTGATATGCAGAGTTCTCAGCACTGACTTTACATTAGAATCACGTAAGTTAAAAAAGAAATCTGATGTCCAAGCTCTGCCTCAAACCCTTTGGATCTGAATGTTTTGGAGTTGTTTGAGGCCATCAATATTTTGACATGTTCTACCAAGTAATCCTAATCAGTAGGAAATTGAGAAATACTGTGCTGAGGCAAGTTGATTAAAAAAGGTGTTCATAATAAAACCTAGTAGTTATTTGATTTTAGTAAGGTTAGTTTTGTTATTTGTATTGTTCAGGTATTTATACATGTAACACATTTATGTTTTGCTGTTCTAGTCTTATTGAGGCTGGTCTCTTTGACTATTTAGTTCAATCAGTTTTGTTATTCCATGCATATAGATTTAGGCTCATAATATCATTCTTTGTCAGATTAGGTACTTTATCATTATGACTAATAGTCTTTAGAAACTACTTGCTTTAAAGTCTGCTATGGATGTACTAATATAATTATACCAATATTATTATTTTTAATGCTTGCAATGATGTGCCATTTTTTTTGAGCTTCCACTTTTCTATTATTTTGCCTTACAGTTTACTAATTTGGTCTTATATGTCTAAAGTGCTCTTATACCCATACATTAAGTTTTTTATTTCAGACGTTATATCTTTGTACCAGAATGTCCATTTGATTATTTTTGTAGTATCCAAAGATTAGTTAAAATTTTCAATTTTTTAATATATTTTTATTCTTTATTTTCTATTTTTATAGTTTCCTAATGTGTCTCAATATTTTATAACTTCCTTGAATATGTGTATGAATTATTTTAACTATCGCATAACCCTAATATCTGAATATCCCATGGTCTTGTTCTTTCTTTCCCTTTCTCTCTTTCTCTCCCTTCCTTCCTTTCTTTCTTTCCTTCCTTCCTTTCTGTTTTTGTTTTCTCTTGGCTTTTATTCAAACCATCTCTGTATCTCTAGTTGTGATTGTTTAAGTAACAGACGGCATATATGAAAAAGTATAGAGAAACTTTATATCTCTCTGAATGACATTTTTCTTCTTGCAGTGAAGTCTTTCTACTCTTTCTGACCAGATATTAGGGTCGTGATAGGTCATCCTGACTGAAGAAGCAGAGAGTGAGATGACTTGAAGTTAGTATTCAATTTTGTGAATGTTGGGTTCATTTGTTGTTCACCCTCACCCTTTGTATCAAACATAAATTCTGAGTGTTAGCTATGTCTCCTCTTTCTTGGCAGCACTTAAATCTCAGTTGATAATATTTTGGCTATTATAAGAGCCTGCTGAAGACTCTCCTCCACTTCTTAGCATCTCTGCCACAGCTATAAATTAGGAAAGTGCTTCAAGGGTCAGTGTGGGTCCATGTCAATGAGCTTGTCATTCCCTTTCTCTCATTAATTGGTCCTACAAATCCTTGTCTTCTTGGTAGCAGCCTAGTGGCACAAAAGCATCTAATTTGCCATTACAGAAACTAGAAATGTTTACACTTTTTATATCATCAATATTTTAAAAATTATATTCCCTGTAAGTGAAATAAAAGTCACCTTGTTTTCTAAGTTTGATTCTAAAGATGAAAAAATATGAACACTTACAACATAAATATTATGTTACATATTATTTGTACTGTAGTATGGTTTGTATAATTGGGCATTCTACCCTATATCACTAAGTTGATGTCTCTTGGAGTATATAATTTTTTTTAAGTTTTAAAATTTTATACCTTTAAGGAATGTAATCTTTTATTTATACACTTAATTAACTAATATATTCATTTATGTATGCATATATGCATATGTATGTATGTATTCTTACCTTGGTGTCTTTATTTCTCTACCAGGGAAGAATTAGGATTGAAAAACAGATTACTTTTTAAATTTGTTGTTTTCACTTATATCTATCCTGTTCACTTTATTTCCTCTTCCTAGCCTCTTTTCCCCTTCCCATGCCATTTTCTCTTCTATCTTCTTTTTTTTGCGGTACACGGGCCTCTCACTGTTGTGGCCTCTCCCGTTGCGGAGCACAGGCTCTGGACACGCAGGCTCAGCGGCCATGGCTCACGGGCCCAGCCGCTCCGCGGCATGTGGGATCTTCCCAGACCGGGGCACGAACCTGTGTCCCCTGCATCGGCAGGCAGACTCTCAACCACTGCGCCACCAGGGAAGCCCTCCCTTCTATCTTTTACCTTCTTCTTCTCTTTGGCTTTATTTGTTTTGTTGTAACTAATAATTAATTTTTGTGAATAGGGAAACATTTTTTAACATTGTAAAATAAAATCTAAGCAGTGTCTATATATGCCTTAGAATTTGCTTAGAAAAGTGTGTACTAGTGATCACAAAAAAACATTATTTCTCTTACTGATTTTCAATCATCACTTGCCACTCTATTTTGAATTTATATGTAGTGTCAAATATTCCTTCAAGATAGATCATATTTTGATTATAATTATCTTTGACTTAAAAACAGTCTGAAATTTCATTTCTTTGAATCTGTTATCGGGACTTTAAAGGGAGAGATTGTAAGAATAATCTTTAACTTTCCTTTAAGTTCTAAAATTAGTGTTGTCTCTTGAATTAACTATATATGTAAATTTCTTGAAATACACTTGCTATTATTCTTTCTATATGCTATAAGCAAGACTATCTCTGTCACTTGCTTCTTAGCTGTATAGAGAAAATCCATGCCAGAGTAATTGCAAAATTGACTAGATATGTGTATATGTGTGTGCATATATCAACTAAAGACATAGCTAATCTATTAAACAAAAATATTAAAGCCGATTATTTCTTTAATATTTTCTTTTACTACACTGCAATGTTCAGGAGACAACAACATATATTTAGAATTTTGTAAGCATACATAACCCTGAGCACACTCATGCTTGGGATACTTCCATAGCTAAAACTCAATGAAAAAAAGACAGGAAGGTAACATGATGAAGGAGTTTCAGTAGTCTGGTCACTAAAGTGTGCCTGTCTGCAATAAGATAAATTATATTAATTTTAATCCAAATACGGGAAAGTAGAGATGCCTGAACTAATTGCTAGAAAGACATGAGAAAGCAGCAATGTTGTATATAGCTAAGTAGGCTAGTGTTGGAGAATTGGTGTGTCTTTGCAATAGTACCTGCCATGAATATTACCTGAAGGCATTTAATTTGATGTATAAGGGGTTTTTTTTAAGTATTTTATTTCCCATTGAGATTTATTTTTGAGATATTACTTAACTCGATCTATATATTAGGTACTAGATTTAACTTCTAAATTGCTATTGCTCTTTTCCAATATAAAATACACAGTAAATAAAATACACCCTTGATTCTTCTAAATATATTTAAACAATGTGTCAGACTCTGAGAACAATTTCAACATTGGGGCCTAAATAATCCAGAGAAGACTTACAGTAAGTAAACTAATTCCCATGAGGATGTTTGATTAATATATTCACTTATATGCATGAGTTTTAATATATTTGTTAAACATTAATTGCATTTCTTAGATAATATATATAATTACTGGAGATTTCTTGAATAGGCTTATACAGATTTTAATTGCAAATGGCTTCAATAAAAAAGACAATAAATCTATCAATAAAGATAAATTTCTAAATTTGAAGCATAAATATTTTCTCCCACTGAACTCCAAGTTAACCAAGCTTATGTAGTTGTGCAGAAAACCCATAATACCAAACTTTTTGTGTTCCTACTGTCAGAATTTTGTAGAAAAAAATCTCAGAAGTGTAATAAGCAATCTTATATCTTAGTTAAATCACCCAGATGTTTTCTCTTATAATTTTTCCCCAGGTAGTAGGGAGAACAAGTGGTTGGTTGTATGCTGGCACAAAGAGAAAGGAAAGGATGAATTTTTTAAAAATTCTGTAAACTGTCCCCAGTCATTTTTCCAAGAGTCACAACTCTTCCAACAAGAACATGTTTCTTTCTAAGCTGTTCAATTCCACCAAATTCTATTTTAGTCTATTTCATATCTGGGCCTTTGCCACAAACACAAACTGTTCTTGGTCAATGTGTTAAAACAATGATCCAGAAACAGTCTGTTTGTGTCAGTTTCGTCTCGAAATATATTCTGTATTTCTTGTTAAACTGCCAACCCTGTGGTTTAAACTCACTGCTCAAAACTTGAAAAATGCAAGTTATTTTTATAATATAGGATTTTTTAAATTTTTAAATATTTTTATTGACTTCTCTTTGCACCATTAAAAATCTGTTCATACCTAAAAGAAATTTATCTAAAAAGAGAATAAAATCTCACTTCTAAACACATATGTCATTTAAAATTATAAATAGCAAACATCATTGAAAATTTCCAAACTGTTCTAGCTAAATATGCTAAAAATATTGTGCTTGAGATACATGAGCAAGTACATTTATCAGAAGTAAATGTTTTAGTGTAGAGTTATTTTGCATTATTGCTTAAGAAAATTTTGGAAAACAATATTTACTGCAAATATTTATTGCATATTATTTTTTCCCTAAATTTCCTAATTGGCTGTCACATGAGAAGACAATTACTATTGATTTTTGTAGGTTGAGCTTGTGTCCAGCATATGTGCTACATTATGTAATTAGTTTATTTGTTCATTCACTTGCTTCTCTAAGTAGGTAATTATGTCACCTATAAATAATGACAGTATTTTCTCCCTTTTTATCTTCATGACACTAGTTCATTTTTCTTGCTGTATATTGTTATATGTAGACTATTTCATTGTCCAAGATCAATAATTATCTATGTCCATTATTCTTGCAGTATAAAAAGACTTGCTGTCACCCTGAGTACTACATCTAGAGGTATCTTCAGTGTTCTGAGTCTGTGTATACCAGATAATATTTTATTATGCTCTTGTATTGGAGATGAATAAATATTCTGGTTTCAGTTGTTTCCAAACAACACGTAGCACAGGACTCTGATTCCATAAAAAATAAAAAAACAAACAAGGTGCCCCAATAGTTATACTGCTGTCTGCCTGGAAGCACTTTATGGACTGCAGCACAGTCAGAGGGAACCAATCAGAGCGCTGAGCTTTGGAGACAGTATGAATATTGGAAAGGCTAAGGCAGCTGAAATTCATGGGGCAGAGTAATAGAAAGAGCAGTGCATGAAAAGACAGAGCTCTGCAAATCCGCTAATGTAGTCCCTTGCCTCTGCTGGGACTAGACATTAAATTGAAACTTCTCGAGACCAGCAAAGATATACAGAGGAGCTATAATCTAAACAATTCTAAGATGTCATGCAAGTTTCAGAGACATTCAAATGTCAATGTGCAAGAATAAAGATACTCCTTGACATTTAGGAATGACCTCTAGAAGTATCAATATACTAGTAGAAGAACTAAACTGGTCCTAGCATAAAGGCTAAAATATTGATCTGTACCCACAAATATAAAAATGTCATAAATGTATCAAGCTAATCTTTAATAGCTTAATTGCCTGCCTAAGTATATTTCAAAACTTCTAAAAGTAAGACAACATAATCAGAAACTCAAAATTTGGCACTGTCTATATGCAGTAAGATTACTAGATATATACTAAAATCAGGATAATGCAATCCTAAGAGAAATATTAGTCAATAGGAACACATCTTGAAAAGATAGTGATATTCAAATAAACAATCAACAATCAACATATGTTCAAGTATTTAAAGAAAAAATACATGAAGAGTTAGGAGAGTAGTGTAAGACTTTTTAAAGGAAATTTAAAGATAGAAAACACAGTAAATTATATTTTAAAAATTACTAAATGGGCTAAGCAATATATTGGACACGGGAAATAAAAGAAAATATGAAGACACAGCCATGTAAACCATCCTAACATGAGCTTTCCAATATGATAGACTCGGTTCACCAAACAACATTTCAAGTACTCAATAACCACACATGGTGTTGAGATGCTGCTTTAGATACTGCATATTGTAAAACATTTCTGTCATTTCAGAGTCCGACTGGAAAATGCTGATCTGCGTTAAAGCACAGAGAGAGAATGTCCAAAATAAGGAAATGCATAAATAAAATCAGTCTCAGTGTCCCATAGGACAATATTAAGTAGTCTAACATACATGTAATCAGATCCCCAAAGGATGGTGATGAGCAGAAAAATATTTAAGATAGAATAGCCCAAAATACTCTAAATGTGATGAATATTGTAAACCACAGGTCTGAACTAGCAGCAAAATTCAAGCACGATAAACAGGACAGACATCTACCGCAAGGGACATCATAACCTAAATCAGTGAAAATTAATGTAGGAGAAAATTATAAAAGCATTCAAACCTGAGAGAAAGAGAGGTTCATCGCCTACCAAAGAGAATTAAAAAAAAAGAAAAATCACAGTCTTCTCATCAAAAACAATGTTAGCCAGAACACAATAGAATGATATATTTAACAGTTTCTTTAACAAGCTGATAAAAATGGGTTTGGGGGGGAACCCTGACAAATTAAAATTCTATACTGAAAAATCTTGCAGTAATAAAGCAAAAACAAACAAATAAAATCAGACAAACAACAATGGAGGGGATTTTTCACCAGCAGACAAAAAGAAAGTTATACAATTCCCCTGAGAGCTGGCAATAGTCAGTAGGACACTAGCAGCAAATGAAGTTTAACTCACATTTCTGTCTGGCCATATTTTTGGAGCCCTCAACCTTAAGGTTGCCAAGCAAAGTTCTCAGGGCACAAAATGAGACAAACAAGAAGGCAATGGCTGTCCCTGAGAGAGAAAAGATTAATGATCAATGGGTACCCAAAAGCAAATTCTCAAGTCACAATTCAAAGATCTAATTCATGTATTTTTTTTTCTTTTTTTTTTTCTTTCTGCCAATCTGATTTTGGAAAGAAAGGGACAAAGTGATAGTTTAACTTCCTCTCCTAACCAAACACCATAGAAAGAAATCTGGGAGAGCTTCCTTTAGTAAGAATTTGTACCCTTTGCTGACTTCTGCCAGTTTTCCCAGGATTCTATCTGTAGGCTCTGGAGTGGGATGTCCCAGTGGGTCTCATCCTAGTTACCAGAAACTGTCGAGGAGGAAAAATAATTTTCTCTCTACCTTTTATGGTGAGTTCTTGGCTTAGACCTCTTTTTCTTTAGGGCACATTGTAAATGGATAAGTTTATTTAAGTTATTAATTCTCCCCTGTGGCTACTGTAATTCAAGATTTTCTTTGGTAAGGTTAACCTGCTTGTTCAGCCTTAAAATTTTATTCACCTGAGGTCTCACATTGGACCCAGTCCAGCTTAAGGCAGACCCAGTCCAACTCTGGACCCAGTCTTGTTTCCAAGTGACACCCAGTCTGACTCCAGTGATTTCCAGACTCAGTCTGGGGGGGAAAAAAAGATCAAATTTATAATGCAAAAACTGTGGAGCTAGGGATCAAGAGAGACTGACCCCTCCACCTTAAGAGGCAGGGAGAAAGCAGCGAACTCAAGGGGCTCAGCTCAAACCTACACTTGTGGCTCATTGTTCCTCCCAGGATGTCAGGGGTCTCCTTCTGTTTTCCTCTTCTAACTCCAGAACTATTAAATGATTAACTGAGGCATATTAAAAATTTTAAGAGTTTATCTGAACAAAAATCGATTCAAATCCAGCAGCATCCAACCAAGCAGATAGAAAGGAGCTCTGAGGAGCTATACAAAATGATTTTTATAGACAGAGGGAGCAAGAAAAAGGAAGTTATACCAGGCAAAGAAGAGTGTTGGTTATTTCAGGGTTACTTTTCATTTCTGGGGGAGCCAAAACTGTAACTAAATTAAGTATCGGTTTGGTGATGTGGGATTTAGCATAAGCAACTCCATTTTGAACATGTCTTGTTTTTTAGCGCTATTAACATTAATAAATAATCATAGGTTCAGATAAAATGCTAATTACCATTTTTAGATTATTAAATTACCAGTAAGGACTTGCAAAGCATGATAATGACAACATTTCATTTTCATCTCCATAAATATCATCCTATTTTTAAAAGTCTGCAATTTTAAAATGGATATAAAGCTATACAATTATGATAGTGCAAATGTAAAATATAATTTTAATATGTATGATTGTGATTAACCTAAGCAAGTATTTTAAGTATTTCAGAAAGACATATTTTCACTTTTTCTTCATCAAGGGCAGAAGGATACATTAATATTTCTCACTACATGCCAAATTTTCATCAATATACCACTTCCTCCTTTAAAAAATATATATTTCCTTTATTCTATTTCCTGGTCCCACCCTGCGCATCCCCCATTATCCTAGGCATTGATTCTAATGTATTTGATAGCTACACTTTTGAGGGTATATGTTTTGTACAGCATGTGTGGTTATTCTCTCTATATATCTTTTTTTTAAATAATTTTTATTGGAGTATATTTGCTTTACAACATTGTGTTAGTTTCTGCTGTAGAGCAAATTGAAACAGCTATATGTATACATATAATCCCCTCTTTTTTTGGATTTCCTTCCCATTTAGGTCACCACAGAACAGTGAGTAGAGTTCCCTGTGCTATACAGTAGATTCTCACTAGTTATCTATTTTACACATAGTTTTATATATATATATATATATATATATATATGTCAGTCCCAATTTCCCAATTCATCCTAACCCCTTCCCCTCTTAGTATCCATATGTTTATTCTCTATGTCTGTGTGTCTATTTCTGCTTTGCAAATAAGCTTATCTGTATCATTTTTCTAAATTCCACATATAAGTGATATTATACAATATTTGTTTTTCTCTTTCGACTTACTTCAGTCTGTATAACAGTCTCCAGATCTAGCCACGTCTCTGCAAATGACACAATTTCATCCCTTTTTTTGGCTGAGTAATATTCCATTCTGTATATTGTACCACATCTTCTTTATCCATTCCTCTGTTGGTGGACATTTAGGTTGCTTCCATGTCCTGGCTATTGTAAATAGTGCTGCAATGAACATTGGGGTGCATGTATATTTTTGAATTATGGTTTTCTCTGAGTATAGGCCCAGGAGTGAGATTGCTGGGTCATATGGTAGTTCTTTTTTTAGTTTTTTAAGGAATCTCTCTATGTATCTTTAATTTATATAAATGGAATCATGAAATGACTTCATTTTTTTAAATTCCTTTTTCCTCTCATCTCAGTTTTATGTCCATCCATGTAGTGTGATGTCCATTACTTCAAGTTACCAATCAGTATTTCACAACATTATTCAAGAAAAAATTATTCATGATACTTGTTAAAGATGGTAAGGCCGACTTTATTCAAGATGGGCTATTGTGATAGGTGTAGTGACCACTGCAAATGGTCTTGCAGTGGGGGAGAGATATTTTGCTCAACTCCAAATACCAGGAAAAGGAATTTATAGTCAAGAGTCTATGAGTGAGGGTAAGTGGATGGAAAATTACTAAGAAGAGCAATCAGGGATAAAAGGGTGTTCTGGCTAAACTGACCTAACAAGACTCCTGCTGACAGCAGGATATCACCTGGAAAATGGGGCAGGATAAGGAACCCAGTTAGATATTGAGGGTGATCAGATATGGAGGATGGAGGATTCTGGCTAAACTGACTTAGCATTATTCTTGCTAAAAGTTGGACAATGCAGGGATGTACACAGAAGTCCAAAGTTGAAGCCTTGTTGAAAATGAGCTCAGAGGAGCCTGAGTAGAGTTTGGTGAAGGACAGAATCTGTCAGCATTCAAACATCAGGTGTGGCATCTAGTTGATATACTAGTATAATTCATATACTAGATGTGGACACCCTGATAACCTCTATGAAAATAAATAAAGGAAAACCACATTTTAAAATGGGATCAGTGGTATGTGCTTGAACTCTCAAGCACATACCACTTTCTCAGCATGCATAAGCAGCAGGTAGAAGGAAGATAAGAATGCTACTTTTCTTCTGGTATAAGGGAGGACATTGATCATGTGGGAATTTAATCCTCTGCTTTTAGCCATAGCCTGCAGCCAATTAGAAACCTCTACAACCTCAGACTCTTGCTCTTTTCCAGTGAACTTTTGTTCAAAACAACCCTCCCAATTTCCTCCTAAGACCTAATAAAAGGAAGCCCCTACCCTTTGTTCTCTAGACTTGCCTATGTTTCACTATGTTTGTCTCTGCTATTCCCGAATAAACCCATTTTGCTGGTAAAATAACTCACTATTTTATATCTGAGGTTGACACCTTCAATTTTATTTTAACACAAACAATACTACAATGAGCGTTCACTGTTAACTTTTGAATATCTGTATTTATTAATGTTATTTGGAAAGCACACATGAGGTCTTTGAACCAAAGTAGATTATTATTTATGACAAATAATAGACACTTGGTTTCCCTGAACACCAATTTTCATCCATGGGACAACACAATGAAAGGTAGATCTCACCCTACACATATGACGTCCATATTTTAGGCAACGAACCCACAAATATAATTTTTTTTTTTTTTTTTTTTGCTTACATGGGGGAAAGAGGCAGCTGTCAGCACTCACCCTCTGAGGCAGTTTTCCTTGGCAAAGTAGTAATAAGTTGTCCTGGGTTTTTATTATCACACTTTAGTATGTAAATAAATAAATGAGAGAGATTTAGCTTCTCTAGACTTACAACCCAGATGTCCATCCCTTTTGAAATGTAAATATCTATTAAGATAACTTCTGAATCCCTCCAGAGTTCTTGTTACTCAGCCATCCTTTGAGGTAACCCAGGTTCATAGTCTGGAACTCTTTTATTCCAGAGGATGAGAGCAATTAGATATATTATTAGAGAGACAAGTGGCTACAGATCAACTCTTTTCTTAGGTGAAATGCAAAATGTTTCTAGGAAGTGAAAACAAACCTTTCTTTATCTTCATCATGTATCAATTCCTATGCCTCCGGAGGCTGAGACTTTATAAGAACACTGAGAAATCCAGAGAAGATTTATTTTTCCACATTCATGTATATGGAGTCTCATTGATCTTTTGGAAAATTTCTCTGGGCTATAATACATTCAGAAACTGGATTAATGGAAATTAGGTTTGCTTTCTAAAATTGCAGTACCAATCTACAGTTTTCCTCCACACCAAATCCATGGAATTTCTTGGCATTAACCACCTTTTAAATGCGAACCAATCTAATGTGTGCAGTCATTGTTATTGTAATTTTGTGTCTCTCTTATAAATGACTTTGAGCATCTCTTCATATGCTTGTTAGTCTTTTGACATTTCTTTTTATATCTTTTTTTCTACTTCTTTTTTGGATTCATCTCCTATTTGTTATTTCTCTGCCAACTTTGTCTATAGTATTCTTCAATGAACAGAAGTCTTCTTCATAGTCTTCCTTTTTTTTTGTAATATGCTTGTGCTTTTGAGTTTTTGCTTAAGGCATTGTTATCCACAAAAAATAGGCCCTAACAACATTCCCATATCTTATATTTAATTAACTTTATAGATTTTCTGTTCACATTTTCACTTATCTCTAGTATATGGAGCCATGTAGATTGCTTTATTTTTCTTTACCTATGAACTTGTATTTTCAAAATTTTCTGCTCAAAAATGCGAACTCCTCAATGTTATACATTATATTATCTAGGCCTCTGTCATTACAATTTAAACAGCACTAACCCAGTGACTACACCAATGTCACTCTTCAATATGGATGTATGTGTATATGAGCATATATTTATATATATAATTGAATATATATGCATATGAGATATATATTATATACTATACTGTACATAATTATATATATATATATAAATAATTATCATTTTCATCACCTCCACCTGTATCATGCTAGCCCAAGCCACAATCATCTCTCATTTATGCAACTTCAGTTGCCTTACAATTGGTTTTACTGCTTTTACACTTGACTCTCAACTCTATTCTCCACTCAGCAATCAGATTGTTTATTCAAACCATCCTTAATAAAATCCAAAGACTTCAGCTGAGCCTACCAATAAATATATAAAATACACTGTTTTTTGGGTAACTTATTTTTTTAAATCATTATTCTTCCATATTCTTTGCATTAGTAAATATCTTTTTATCCTTCAAACCTTCACACACACTCAAGCCTCAGAGGTTCAGTATTTGCTGTTACCTCTGTCTGAAAACCTCTTACACTTAGATATTTGTTTCCCTCATTCATGCTGTCATGTACCCAAATTTCAACACCTTTGAGGAGGTCTTCAATAGTCTCACTGTCTAAAATACATTATTCCTCATTTCCTATTACCGTATCTTTCCTCATTATACTCCTAGAACACATGAATACATTATATTAGATTTATATGTATTTATTTTCTTATTTGTATTCTCACTCTCTTTCTCTGTAATAAGTTAAGCTTCATGAGGGTGGAGATTATATTTTGTTCTCCACTATATCTCTTGTCATATAATAGGAACTCACTGAGTTTTAAATGAATAAATTAGTAGATCTCCAGATGATAGGAAACATACAGTTGTAAAGATTTGATCATACAGATAATAGAAAGAAATTAATTGAATACAAGCCTACATTTTGAATTCAAGCTTAGAAGGGAAAACACAGTAAAGAATAAAATAATAATTAGAATCCTAACACTGAGGCACTGATTTATTGTGAATATCATTACTACTCTTCAAAACCAAAAGACATAACCTAAAGGGATATAAAAACAGTGGGAAAAGATAGAGAAATATCAGCATTTTAAATGATTTGAAGAACTGTTAAGTATATTGAAAATAAGGCACTAATAAAATACTTAAAAAGACTATAATTAATTTATATACTTTAAATAATGTGTAAATATTTGGATATTTTATACTATTTGATGATGGTTGAATAAATTAGTTTTATATTTGTCACTGTCATTGTTGAGAATTGCAGTATTCTATTCACACTTGCAAAGAAATCATAGCTTATTTAAAAATAGAGTATTGATCATTATTTGTTTAGTCTGTATTCCATTCAAATAGTCTTAATATGTACTAAGCATCTACCTAGTTGAGTCAGTCAATTGCACAGAAATAATTTGTTTGCTTGAATCATGTATTAAAAAATGATATGCAAACAATGGTTTAGCCTATAAATATAATTACTTAAATAACAAAAACTTGTAAGACTTTTGCATCAAAATGTAACACAAAATATTTATCACAAAAATAAAACCAAAGGAGTGAAAAATATTAGAGCAAGTATTCTTTCTCTCTAAGAACATTGAGCATTAACATAATTGTAATTTCTCTTTATCCATGTTACATATACATGTCTCCTGCTTTTTTGCTTTCATTAGCTTGGGGTTTCATATTTGGAGGATATGGGTCATCTTTAGTTTTCATTATATCAGATGACCATAAATTTTGAAAGATAGTGCTGGTTCAAAATGACTTTCAAAACCCATTTGGAAGATTATACTACAAAACATGACCAGGGACTGGAGTTTTCTCATACTGTTTCCAAACAAAACAAACAAAATGTTGACGTGTACCTGCTTACAAAATCTTAGAACCCTGAGTATGTAACTTACACACTTATAAACTTATCTAGAAAAACAGTAGTTTTTTTGTTTTTTAAGAATGAAGGAAAATTTAGATTATTTCATCACATTTGTTCTTTTAAATGATGAGGAAATATACATTTTACCAGCACTTGCTTATCTCATTCATAAGATGTCTTCTCACATTAACCACAGTTAGCACTTAACAGTTTACTTGTTTTCTAATCCCTTTAATAAGATTGTTTTATTCACCTTTAGAAATCTCTGTTAGTAAAACTATATTATGCTCCAGGAAACAGAAATAAAGTAATAAAAATTCCAGAAGATATCAGAGTGGTGTGGAGTTAATAAATTGTGTGGGAATCTCAACAATGATTATACATTATTATGTTTATTTTAATTACTGATAGGTCCTTTGAGATTAACACTTAAATAAAGGGAGAAATGTTTCTTTATGTCGTGTGCCAAGAGGACTCATAAATAATACATACATATTTGCCAGTTAGTACCTGAATTTTAATCAGTAAACTTCTGTCATGTAGTAATGCATTTATACATCTGTTATACGATTTATTATTTGCACCCCAATGAGTAATGAACATGTAAAATTACATTATCTGTAATGCAAAAATTTTAAATTCCAAGAAGGATTTTGTTTCTTTTGTAGATATGTGTCATATCACTTAAAATCCTGGGTTTAAATACAAGAATTAAGTATTATTCTCTACCTATTCCATCTATATAAAATTCACTTTGTGCCATTCATGTTAAAAATGAGGACCTAGATATTAAACTTGAGATCACACACCTCTGAATTGAATAGTCATATTAAAAATGCAATCATTTGGCTGGAATTAAAAGATATATTTACAGAAATATTACTCTGTATATTTATTAGGGGATATATATATCTTAATTGGATTGTATGAGCTTGCTTAAATATATTTATCAAAAATGTTAACACTTTTTATTATTTTAAATAATAATTACAAAACAAAAAAATATATATTTTTAAAAATTTAAACAAGGGAACAGGAAAGTAATGAGTTAAAAATATTCCTAACCCCAATCCTACTACATGGAAGGAAGTTGTCCTGTCCCCTTCCCCCCAAAAAAATACCTTCAAGATTTATAACAATTTGCAGCTCCATCTCTCTATATATCATCCATCAGTCTGAATATATTTGGAATGATTCTAGAATGCTTTATATTAGATAGAAATTGTATATTCTTGATGTTTATACAGAAGTAAAAAATTAAAGATGACTGAATCTCATGACTTTTATTCCTAGTACTTTTCTTCCTTCATGGTTCATCACTTCACTAAAGTTTTATTTACCACTCCTTGATTTGGTTTTCCAGGAAAACTATTATTTTTCTAAGACCAATTTGGCAATTAAAAATGTCTACAGGAGGTAGGTTGATAATGTAATCAAGTAGAGTGGCCTGAGTTTATCAATGCCTGTATTCCTATAATCTACTACATTCTTGAGCATTTCTTTCCATAACATACAACTGCTATGCAAAACTTTTATTTTCAGAGGTTTATAAAAAAGTAGATCTGAGTGATTTCTCACTTTAATCTTTCTTAAAATTAAAAAAAAAATGCAAGAAAAATAATTTCTACATTTTTACTTGACCACAATGTCAAGGACAAGTGGGGAAAGGAAAGTACTGTGGCAAAAAAGTAACTATGTTTTCCATGCAAAATATGCAGCAACTACTCGGCTCCATGGAAAAGTACAATTCCTATACTATTGGCTTTTCCTTCTTTTTAAAGATAAGCCAAAGATTCTTACTTTGATTTGGAATCTATTGGATTGTGATTTTGGAAACAAATTGTAATTTCTTTAAAACACTGTCTAACATATATAAAATGAGTTAGTGAGTATTGATCTCAATTTTAGAGTTTATTGTATGAATAATTTTTCATAATAATGTCAAATATATTTTTTAACTCCAGCTATGTGTATCAGTATAAAACATCATACTCCTAATATATTTTTGTCTATATAATTCTTAATTTATTTTAATTTTTAGCTTGGTCAGAATTACAAAATATCTTAATTTTATTGATCTTTTATATTTATATATGAGATCTTTGTGTTTTTTTAAATTTATTTTATTGAAGTACAGTTAGTTTACAATGTTGTGTAAATATCTACTGTACAGTGAAATGATTGTTTTATATATACACACACACACACACACACACACACACACACACACACATTATTTGTCATATTCTTTTCCATTATGGCTTATCACAGAATATTGCATGTAGTTCCCTGTGCTGTAAAGTAGGACCTTAGAGCTTATCCATTCTATATATAATAGTTTGCATCTGCTAATCCCCAAATCCCAATTTATCCCTTTCCCGCACCCTCCACCCTGCAACCACAAGTCTGTTCTCTATGCCTGTGAGTCTGTTTCTGTTTTGTAGGTAAGTTCATTTGTGTTATATTTTAGATTCTGTATAGAAGTGGCATCATATGGTATTTGTCTTTTCCTTTCTGACTTACTTCACTTAGTATGATAATCTGTAAGTCCATCCATGTTGCTACAAATGGCATTATTTCATTCTTTTTTATGGCTGAGTAATATCCCATTTTATATATATATATATATATGTGTGTGTGTGTGTGTATACCTCATCTTCTTTATCCATTCATCTGTGAATGGACATTTAGGTTGCTTCCATGTCTTGGCTATTGTAAATAATGCTGCAGTGTACATTGGGGTGCATGTAGCTTTTCGAATTATAGTTTTCTCTGGACATATCCCCGGGAGTGGGATTGCAGGATCATATGTCAACTCTATTTTTCATTTTCTGAGGAAGCGCCATACTGTTTTCATTAGTGGCTGCCCCAATTTACATTCCCACAAACAGTGTGGGAGGAATCCATTTTCCCCACACCCTCTACAGCATTTTTTTTTTTTTTTTTTCAGTACGCAGGCTTCTCACTGCCGTGGCCTCTCCCGTTGCAGAGCACAGGCTCCGGACATGCAGGCCCAGCGTCCATGGCCCACGGGCCCAGCTGCTCCGCAGCATGTGGGATCCTCCCGGACCGGGGCACGAACCCACGTCCCCTGCATTGGCAGGCGGACTCTCAACCACTGTGCCACCAGGGAAGCCCTCTCCACCATTTTTATTTGTAGACTTTTTAATGATGGCCATTCTGACTAGTGTGAGGTAGTACCTCATTGTAGTTTTGATTTACATTTCTAATAATTAGTGATGTTGAGCATCTTTTCATGTGCCTGTGGGCCATCTGTATGCCTCCTTTGGAGAAATGTCTATTTAGATCTTCTGCCCAGTTTTCAGTTGGTTTGTTTGTTTTGATATTGAGTTGTGTGAGCTGTTTGTATATTTTGGAAATTAAGTGCTTGTCAGTCTCATGGTTTGCAAATATTTACTCTCATTCTGTAGGTTGTCTTATCTTTTCGCTTTGCTTATGGTTTACTTTGCTTTACAAAAGCTAGTAAATTTGATTCAGTCCCATTTGTTTATTTTTGCTTTTATTTCTATTGCCTTGTGAGACTGACATACCTAAGAAAACATTAGTATGATTTATGTTAGAGAATGTTTTGGCTATGTTCTCTTCTAAGAATTTTATGGTATCATGTCTTATATTTAACTCTTTAAGCCATTTTGAGTTTATGTTTGTGTATGGTGTGAGGATGTGTTCTGACTTCATTGACTTACATGAAGCTGTACAACTTTCCCAACACCCATTTGCTGAAGAGACTGTCTTTTCTCCATTGTATATTCTTGCCTCCTTTGTTGAAGATTAATTGACCATAGGTATGTGGGTTTATTTCTGGGCTCTCTATTCTGTTCCATTGATCTATATGTGTACTTTTCTGCAAACACCACACTGTTTTGATTACTGTAGCTTTGTAGTATTGTCTGAAGTCTGGAAGGGTTATGTATCCTGCTTTGTTCTTTTCCCTCAGGATTGCTTTGGCAATTCTGGGTCTTTTATGATTCCATATAAATTTTAGGATTATCTGTTCTATTTCTGTGAAAAATGTCATGGGTAATTTCATAGAGATTGCATTAAATCTGTAGATTGCTTTGGGTAATATGGCCATTTTAACAATATTAATTTTTCAATACAAGAGCATGGATATCTTTCCATTTCTTTGAATCATTTTTAGTTTCCTTTATTAATGTTTTATAGTTCTTAGTATATAAGTGTTTTACCTCCTTGGACAGGTTTTTTCCTAAATGTTTTTGTGTTTTGTATTTTGTTTTTGATACGATTCTAAAAGGATTTTTTTTTTTTACATTCCCTTTCTGATCTTTCATTGTTAGTGTAAAGAAATGCACCTGATTTCTGTATGTTAATCTTGTGTCCTGCTACCTTGCTGAATTCGTTTTTCAGTTCTAGTAGTTTTTGCATGGAGTCTTTAGGGTTTTCTGTATATAGTATCATGTTACCTGCATAAAATGATGATTTTACTTCTTCCCTTCCAATTTGGATAGCTTTTATTTCTTTTTCTTGTATGACTGCTGTGGCTAGGACTTCCAATACTATGTTGAATAGAAGTGGTGAGGGTGGGAATTCTTGTCTTGTTCCAGATTTCAGCAGGAAGGCTTTCAGTTTTTCACCATTGAGAATTATATTGGCTGTGGATCTGTCATAAATAACTTGTATTATGTTGAAATATATTCTCTCTATACCCACTTAGGTAAGAATTTTTATCATCAATGGATGTTGAATTTTATCAAATGCTTTTTTCTTTATTTATTGAGATGATCATATGGGTATTGTCTTTTTTTTTGTTGATGTAGTGTATCACATTGATTGATTTGCATATGTTGAACCATCCCTGTGACCCTGCAATGAATCCAACTTGGTTGTTGTATAACTTTTTGTGTGTGTTGGTGGATTTGGTTTGCTAGTATTTTATTGAGAATTCTTGCATCTATATTCATCAAAGATATTGGCCTGTAATTTTCTTTTTCGGTAGTGTCTCTTTCTGGTTTTAGTATCATGGTGATGCTGGCTTCATAGAATGTCTTTGGGAGTATTCCCTCCTCTTCAGTCTTTTGGAAGAGGTTGAGAAGGATCAGTATAAGTTTTTCTTTGTATGTTTGGTAGAATTTACCAGTGAAGTCATCTTGTCCTGGACTTTTCTTTGTAGGGGGTTTTTCTATTACAAATTCTATTGGGCTGGCCAAAAAGTATGTTCGGGTTTTTCTGTAACATGGAAAAACCTGAACAAACTTTTTGGCCCACCCAATATTTCACTTCTAGTGATCTGTCTGTTAGGTTATCTGTTTCTTCTTGATTCAGTTTTTGTGGGCTGTTGTTTCTAGAAACTTGTCCATTTCTTCTAGGTTGTCAAATTTGTTGGCATACAATTGTTCATAGTATTGTTTTTTTTGTTTTGTTTTGTTTTGGTATTTCTGTGGTATCAGTTGTTATTCTCCTTTTTCATTTCTTATTTTCTTTTATGGCAGCCTCTCTCTTTTCTTCTTGTGAGCCTGGCCAGAGCTTTGTTAATTTTGTTTGTCCTTTCAAAGAACCAGCTCTTAGTTTTATTGATTTTTTTCTATTTTTTTTTAAATTTAATTTTGTTTATATCCTCTCTGATCTTTATCATTTTCTTCCTTTTGCTGACGTTAGGTTTTGTTTATCTCTCTTTTTCTACTTCTTTTAGGTGGCAGGTTAGGTTGTTTGAGATTTTTCCCTTTTTTTGAGGAAGACCTGTATTGCTATGAGCTCCCCTCTAAGAACTGCTTTTGCTGCATCCCAAAGATTTTGTATGGTTGTGTTTTCATTGTCATTTGTCTCAAGGCTTTCCTCTTTCATTTCATCTTTAACCCATTGTTTTTGTTTGTTTTTTTCTTGTTTTTCTGGGTTTTTTGGTAGCATGTTATTTAGTCTCCATGTAATCATTTTTTTCTCATTTATTTTTCTGTGGTTGATTTGTAGTTTCATGCCATTGTGGTCAGAAAAGATGCTTAAAATAATTTCTATACTCTAAAATTTGTTGAGGTTTGTTTTGTGCCCTAATTTTGTGCCCTAGTATTGCAGTCAATCCTAGAGAATGTTCCATGTGCACTTGAAAAGAATGTGTATCCTGGGGGTGTTTTGGAAGTAATGTCCTGAAAATACCAATTAAATCTAACTTTTATATTGTATCCTTTAGGATCTCTGTTGCCTTATTAATTTTCTGTCTAGAAGATCTGTCAGTTGATGTGAATGGGGTGTTAAAGTCTCCTCAATTTCTCCCTTTATGTCTGTTAATATTTGTTTTATGTACTTGAACGCTCCTATATTGGGTTCATATATATTGACCAGTGTAGTAGTCTCTTCTTGTATTGATCCTTTTATCATCATATAGTGTCTGTCTTTATCTTTCTAAGTCTACTTTTCAACATAGACTTTATGGTTTAAAGTCTATTTTGAAAATCTAGTGTTTCATATACATATATATTATTTTTATATGAAACTGACATTTTAAAATATACTTTGTAAATATTTGCAGTTATCTTTATTAATTTCTTCTTTTAAAATATAAACAGTGCACTTCAGTTTTCAACTGTGATGCAGTAAGTGATAGAAAACCAACTCTCTTGTAGTTAATGACTAAAAATTCTGACAATAATATAACTAAAGTAAAACACTTATTTGAAGCATTGGAGACATTTTGAGGAAGCCATCATTTGATGGGACCAAAATAACTTAGAAAACCAATGCACATTGAGTGTACATGCTGGTTTTGGTTTGGCTCCATGTGCCAATTCTTTTTTTTTTTTTTTTTTTTGCGGTACGCGGGCCTCTCACTATTGTGGCCTCTCCCGTTGTAGAGCACAGGCTCAGCGGCCATGGCTCACAGGCCTAGCTGCTCCACAGCATGTGGGATCTTCCTGGACCAGGGCACGAACCCGTGTCCCCTGCATTGGCAGGTGGACTCTCAACCACTGTGCCACCAGGGAAGCCCGTGCCAATTCTTAAGCTGCAGAGGAAAGAAGCTATGGAGTCAAAGTTGCCATTAGGAGGTGATAATCCTACTGAGCTTTCAGGAATAACGTGGGCTGGAACAGGGGAAAAAAAAGTGAAGCTTAGAGTTGCCAAAGTAGCAGAGCATGATGGGCCCAGATTTCAGGGATAAGGGAAACACAGGGAGATGTGGAGAACATACCACTCTAATATTTTTCTCTCAAAGATGTGTAAGGCTAGGCATTAAAAAATCTGAAAAGAGGTTAGACTTCTGCCTCTGTGAAGACAGAGTATTCATACTTTTCTGAATTCTCTGGCAATGAACAACCCTGGGAATTATACGTTAAGACAAACATAGAATGACTCTAAAAGTTGGACAGAAGAAGGAAGACCAGCTAAGGAACATAGGACCCAAGAAAAAACATAAATGTAAATTTCCTTGGTTAGATTTTTGCCTCATATACCCTAGATTTGGAGTGGAAGAAACCAGCAACCCAGAAGTGCAAACAGAAGTAGATAAAAGTGTCCTGACAAGAGCCTACTTTCTCTAGCCAAATGACAAGAAATACAGAAAACTTAAAAAAAAAAAAAAAAAAAAGAAATACAGAAAACTAGCAAGACAAAAATAATTTAGAAAGTAAATGCAAAATACCACAAACACAAAAAATTCTGGCTCCATACTCACCCATGCCAAGAAAGGCCAACTGAGAAACTTAGAACCATCCTACACTGCCTAGGTGATGTCAAAGAAAGCTAAGTAGGGAGCCAGGGACTTTTATCCCCACCAGGCAGTGACATAGTGAAGATATGACGGCTTTCTTTAACATGTGAATTTAGGACAAATGGATGTCCATTAGAAAAATAATGAATCTTGACCCCTACCACAGACATAACATCAATTTTAAATGGATCATAGACCTAAATGTGATGGTAAAACAATAATGTTTTGAAATATAATCATAGGTCAATACCTTTATTAACTTTGAGTAGTAAACAATATATTAAACAGGGAATAAGTGTACTAACCATAAAAGAAATACTTGATAAATTGAGCTACATTAAAATCATGAACTTAGGTCTTCAAATATTACCATTAAGAGGGTGATTTGGCAAACCACAGAGTGAAAGAATATATTTGCAATACATATGTTTGATAACATATTCTGTGCAGAATATATAAAGAAGCAAAATAAATCAATAACAGAAAGAGGAACACAGTAGGAAAAAAGGAGAAGTAGCCATGTAAGGATGTATCATCAAGGTTGCTGCTGTAGGCAACAGGGGCTCAATTGATGTATTGGAAGCTGAATAATTTTTCATTCTCCAATTTTGAGAATTACAGTTGGGGAGGCGGGATTAACTGCTCCACATTTTTAAGCTGCACTTATACACAAGGAGAAATAGTTCTGTTGTTGATAGAGAATGCTTTGAGGGAGAATGTAGAAAGATGCATGGCATTCCTGAGACATTGTTAGTGAGAGAATTAGACCTGTCCATAACAGCTGCATCCCAAATTAAAGACTGAGGGACATGATGCTGGGCACTGATGAAGTCAGCTGCATCATCAGTTAGATACAGTGCTAAAAAAAAAAAACCATGAACTAAAGAGTAGAGGAGGACATAATGTAAAAGATTTACCCTGGACTCTTCTGTGAAAGTGGACAATTTCTACATTTTCTCCCTTTTGGGCTAGTGTAACCATTATTTAACTGTCCATGCAACGCAGGATGGTGCCTGTATTAAGTCACTGTTTCTATTTTTCATGAATTTTTATCATGTATTATATTTATTATCAAGTGTTATCATAGCTACATAAAAATTTCAAAGTAAAATTTGGATCTCAAACAAAAGAGGATGAATATTTTGAACAAGAATATAAATTAGCACTTAATATTTGTCTAATTATGGATATATATATATATACATTCAAGACCACACATAATTTTTTTAACATTCCATTTGACTGTGAAAGTGTTTAAGATGTAAGACAAAATTAATGTAGAAAAAACATCAGAGTTTAGCTTTTACATTTGTTTCTACCCCAAATATGATTTTAAAAAATTATACTCCATGTTTGTACATGAAATGGAATTACAGAAAAAAAATGTTTTACAAATTCATTCCTACCAGCTCTTTGTAAAAGCAGAAACAATCCAGCAAGTTTAAAATCGTCTTTAAAAATGTTAAGTATATTCATAAATTCCTACTTTCTCAATATGTAGTTATCGGAGTAGTCAGTTCTGCTACTTTACACAGATGTATACTCTAGAGTCTGTGGCAAACACTTTCCAGTACACTTACATATGTTTTCCTTATAAAGCTAGAATTATTTAAGTAGGACATTTATTTTACACATCATACTATTGACATTTATATCTTAGCACTGATTACACATAACCACAGCAAATTGGGATGAGGGTCATGTATTGCTATTTAACAATTATTGTTTGAATTTTTCTTTAGTGATTCTTTAATGACTGTAAACTCAAAACAGAAAGCACTTATGACAAAAATAATATACCAAATAGTACATATAGATATAAGTTCTTATTTCCAAAATTTAGTAGACAAAGAAATTCTGACTACAACAATAATCTAAGAAGACTAAATTATTTTAAAACTTCATCAATGTCTCAAGTATAAATAAAAAATTTTTCAGTGGTGATAAGTCCTCAATAACATTGATTGATCCACATTTTTAAGGGCAAAACCAGCCATATTTCAACAGGGAGTTTAGACATTGATATATTTATCACATGGAAACCTTTCTGGTTCAGCTCATACAACAGTGAAATGTTGCCTTTGTGAGAATTTACAACCATAATATGATATTCATAGCTCATCCTTTTATTTATTGAAGAAGTCTCCTGAATACTAGCAAAGTTATAAATGGTGAATTAAATCACAAAAATGTAGTTGCAATTCAATCTAAGTCTTCCCTTAAAGTTAAAGACAAGCAAAGAAGGTTTGGAAAATGATTATCAGTAACAATTTGGTTTTATAGCTTAATAATTTTATAAAAGTGAAATATATAAGGTAAAGTTACTTAATTAGCTAATGCATTGGGGGAAAATTCTTCAGAAACTCAGGGTATGTATTTGAGGTGAGAAATCTACCTGATAGCTTTTAGCGTGTGCAGCAGGGTATAGCTCTATACAGTTTTTACTTTGATTATAATGTGAATCAATAAGGAAATAGATGTTGAAACAAAGTCTTAGAGAGACTAAATCATTTTTGTCTATTAAATTTAGATAATATGATACTGGAAAGCTCACCCATCCTTAACAGACTAACTTGTGCCTAAACAAGGTTCTAACAATGTGGAATTCATACTTCTTTTCCAAAATTATTTTTGAACTTCAACAAAAGTATTTAAAATAACTATAAGTCATGCTATTAACTAAATATTACCTGTAACTAAATTCATTAGTAATAGTAATATTTACACCAAGAAATAGCTAAAAAATGTTTTCAATATATTTTTACAGAAGAAATTTATTTATAGAAATGTAAATAAACTCAATTTTCTAATATAAAATAAAAATTAATAATTTTGATCTGGCTACACTCAGACACTATTCTTTGCATTACAAATGCACAAAAGACAGAAGGTTACCTAGAATAGAAATATATTTTAGTCATTTCATACACAAATATTTTTTGAAATTGCTGTAATTTATGAATTGATAGTAAATCCCATGATGTAAAAGTTTAAATAGCACAAAAAAAGTGATAAAGTGAAATGCGTTCTTAGCCACTATACACCTCAGGTGCCACATTCTCCTCCCCAAATCTACTGTCATGAAAACAGAATCCAGAAATAATAATAAAAATAAAAATATATAACTTAGCTTCACAAAATATCCACATATACAGTTGTATGGAACTTAGAGAAGAAGAGAGGTATTGTATTTTTCAGAGAAGAATATGGGTATTAATGCATTTGGGAACAAGAAAAAGCAAACATAAATATAGATCTTAAAAACTTATAGTTAAACACAAGAAAAAAATAAGATAGTACATAAGTTATCTAAACTTATATAATTGAAAGAACCTTCAGTCTATCAAATGGAAGACAGGAAAAAAGGAACAAAGCAGGAAAATTGTATAAAAAGGGCCATATATGATAGTTGACATAAATCCTAAATTAATTCTAATAATAAATATTGATGTGATAAAACTTACTAACTAAAGAAAAGAAAATCTCAGACTGATGATACAAGAAGTTGCTGCAGCAATAAAGAATCATTTAAACTTAAAAGATATAGGGGGTTAGATAGCCTCATCCTCCAGGGGGCAGACAGCGGAGGCAAGAAGAACTACAATCCTGCAGCCTGTGGAACAAAAACCACATTCACAGAAAGATAGACAAGATGAAAAGGCAGAGGGCTCTGTATCAGATGAAGGAACAAGATAAAAGCCCAGAAAAATAACTAAATGAAGTGGAGATGGGCAACCTTCCAGAAAAAGAATTCAGAATAATGAAGGTGAAGATGATCCAGGACCCCAGAAAAACAATGGAGGCAAAGATCGAGAAGATGCAAGAAATGCTTAACAAAGACCTAGAAGAATTAAAGAACAGACAAACAGAGATGAACAATACAATAACTGAAAGGACAACTACACTAGAAGGAATCAATAGCAGAATAACTGAGGCAGAAGAACAGATAAGTGACCTGGAAGACAAAATGGTGGAATCACTACTGCAGAAGAGTATAAAGAAAAAAGAATGAAAAGAAATGAAGACAGCTGAAGAGACCTCTGGGACACTATTAAACACAACAACGTTCACATTATAGGGGTCCCAGAAGGAGAAGAGAGAGAGAAAGGACCAGAGAAAATATTTGAAGAGATTATAATCAAAAACTACACTAACATGGGAAAGGAAATAGCCACCCAAGTCCAGGAAGCACAGCAAGTCCCATACAGGATGAATCCAAGGAGAAACATGACGAGACACATAGTAATCAAATTGGCAAAAATTAAAGACAAAGAAAAATTATTAAAAGCAGCAAGGGAAAAACGACAAATAACATACAAGGGAACTCCCATAAGGTTAACAGCTGATTTCTCAGCAGAAACTCTACAAGCCAGAAGGGAGTGGCATGATTACTTAAAGTGATGAAAGGGAAGAACCTACAACCAAGATTACTCTAAACAGCAAGGATCTCATTGAGGTTTGAAGGAGAAATCAATAGCTTTACAGACAAGCAAAAGCTAAGAGAATTCAGTACCAAAAACCAGCTCTACAACAAATGCTAAAGGAACTTCTGTAAGTGGGAAACACAAGAGAAGAAAAGGACCTACAAAAACAAACCCAAAACAATTAAGAAAATGGTCACAGGAACATACATGTTGATAATTACCTTAAAGGCGAATGGATTAAATGCTCCAACCAAAAGACACAGGCTTGCTGAATGGATACAAAATCAAGACCCATATATGTGCTGTCTACAAAAAACCCACTTCAGACCTAGGGACACATACAGACTGAAAGTGAGGGGATGGAAAAAGATATTCCATGCAAATTGAAATCGAAAGAAAGCTGGAGCAGCTATACTCATATCAGATAAAATAGACTTTAAAATAAAGAATGTTACAAGAGACAAGGAAGAACACTACATAATGATCAAGGGATCAATCCAAGGAGAAGTTATAACAATTATAAATATATATGCACCCAACATAGGAGCACCTAAATACATAAGGCAACTGCTAACAGATATAAAAAAGGAAATCGGCAGTAACACAATAATAGTGGGGGACTTTAACACCTCACTTACACCTATGGACAGATCATCCAAAATGAGAATAAATAAGGAAAGAGAAGCCTTAAATGACACAATAGACCAGATAGATTTAATTGATATTTATAGGACATTCAATCCAAAAACAGTAGATTACACTTTCCTCTCAAGTGCGCACAGAACATTCTCCAGGATATATCACATCTTGGGTCACAAATCAAGCCTCAGTAAATTTAAGAAAATTGAAATCATATCAAGCATCTTTTCTGAACACTACGCTATGAGATTAGAAGTGAATTACAGGGAAAAAATGTAAAAAAGCAAAAACACATGGAGGCTAAACAATACATTACTAAATAATCAAGAGATCACTGAAGAAATCGAAGAGGAAATCAAAAAATACCTAGAGACAAATGACAATGAACACAAGTTGATCCAAAACCTATGGGATGCAGCAAAAGCAGTTCTAAGAGGGAAATTTATAGCTATACAAGCCTACCTCAAGAAAAAAAAGACAATCTCAAGTAAACAATCTAACCTTACACATAAAGGAACTAGAGAAAGAAGAACAAACAAACCCAAAGTTAGCAGAAGGAATGAAATCATAAAGATCAGAGCAGAAATAAATGAAATAGAAACAGAGAAAACAATAGCAAACATCAATAAAACTAAAAGCTGGTTCTTTGAGAAGATAAACAAAATTGATAAACCATTAGCCAGACTCATCAAGAAAAAGAGGGAGAGGACTCAAATCAATAAAATTAGAAATGAAAAAGGAGAAGATACAATGGACACCACAGAAATACAAAGCATCCTAAGAGGCTACTACAAGCAACTCTATGCCAATAAAGTGGACAACCTGGAAGAAATGGACAAATTCTTAGAAGGGTATAACCTTCGAAGACTGAACCAGGAAGAAACAGAAAGTATGAACAGATGAATCACAAGTAATGAAATTGAAACTGTGATTAAAAAGCTTCCAACAAACGGAAGACCAGGACCAGATGGCTTCACAGGTGAATTCTGTCAAACATTTAGAGAAGAGCTAACACCCATCCTTCTCAAACTCTTCCAAAAAATTACAGAGGAAGGAGCACTCCCAAGCTCATTCTATGAGGCCACCATCACCCTGATACCCAAACCAGACAAAGATACTACAAAAAAATAAAATTACAGACCAATATCACTGATGAATATACATGCAAAAATCCTGAATAAAATACTAGCAAACAGAATCCAACAACACATTAAAAGTATCATACATTATGATCAAGTGGGATTTATCCCAGGGATGCAAGGATTCTTCAATATATGCAAATTAATCAATGTGGTACACCATTTAACAAATTGAAGAATATAAACCATATGATCATCTCAATAGATGCAGAAAAAGCCTTTGACCAAATTCTACACCCATTTATGATAAAAACTCTACAGAAAGTGGGCATAGAAGGAATCTACCTCAACATAATAAAGACCATATACTACAAACCCACAGCAAACATCAATCTCAATGGTGAAAAACTGAAAGCATTTCCTCTAAGATCAGGAACAAGACAAGGATGTCCACTCTCACCACTGTTATTCAACATAGTTTTGGAAGTCCTAGCAACGACAATCAGAGAGGAAAATGAAATAAAAGGAATACAAGTGGAAAAGAAGAAGTAAAACTGTCACTGTTTACTGATGGCATACTATACATAGAAAATCCTAAAAATCCCACCAGAAAGCTACTAGAGCTAACCAATGAATTTGGTTAAGTTGTGGGATACAAAATTAATGCAAAGAAATATCTTGCATTCCTATACACTAATGATGAAAAATCTGAAAGAGAAAATAAGCAAACACTCTCATTTCCCATTGCAACAGAAAGAATAAAATACCTAGGAATAAACCTACCTAGGGAGACAAAAGACCTGTATGCAGAAAACTATAAGACACTGATGAAAGAAATTAAAGATGATACCAACAGATGGAGAGATATACCATGTTCTTGGATTGGAAGAATCAATATTGTGAAAATGACTATACTACCCAAAGCAATCTACAGATTCAATGCAATCCCTATCAAATTACCAATGACATTTTTTACGGAACTAGAACAAATCATCTTAATATTTGTATGCAGACACAAAAGACCCCAAATAGCCAAAGCAGTCTTGAGGGAAAAAATGGAGCTGGACGAATCAGACTCCCTGACTTCAGACTATACTACAAAGCTACAGTGATCAAGACAATATGGTACTGGCACAAAAACAGAAACATAGATCAATAGAACAAGATAGAAAGCCCAGAGAGAAACCCATGCAGCTATGGTCAACTAATCTATGACAAAGGAGGCAAAGATATACAATGGAGAAAAGACAGTCTCTTCAATAAGTGGTGCTGGGAAAACTGGACAGCTACATGTAAAAGAATGAAATTAGAACACTCCCTAATACCATACACAAAAATAAACTTAAAATGGATTCGAGACCTAAATGTAAGACTGGACACTATAAAACTTTTAGAGGAAAACATAGGGAGAACACTCTTTGACATAAATCACAACAAGATCTTTTTTGATCTACCTTCTAGAGTAATAGAAATAAAAACAAAAATAAATGGGACCTAATGAAACTTCAAAGCTTTTGCACAGCAAAGGAAACCATAAACAGGACAAAAAGACAACCCTCAGAATGGGAGAAAATATTTGCAAACGAATCAACAGACAAAGGATTAATCTCCAAAATATATAAACAGCTCATGCAGCTGAATATTAAAAAAACAAACAACCCAATCCAAAAATGGGCAGAAGACCTAAATAGACATTTCTCCAAAGAAGACATACAGATGGCCAAGAAGCACATGAAAAGCTGCTCAACATCACTATTTATTAGAGAAATGCAAATCAAAACTACAATGAGGTATCACCTCACACCAGTTAGAATGGGCATCATCAGAAAATCTACAAACAACAAATTCTGGAGAGGGTGTGGAGAAAAGGGAACCCTTTTCCGCTGTTGGTGGGAATGTAAATTGGTACAGCCACTATGGAGAACAGTATGGAGGTTCCTTAAAAAACTAAAAATAGAATTACCATATGATCCAGCAATCCCACTACTGGGCATATACTCAGAGAAAACCATAATTCAAAAAGACACACGCACCCCAATGTTCATTGCAGCACTATTTACAATAGCCAGGTCATGGAAGCAACCTAAATGACCATCGAAAGACGAATGGGTAAAGAAGATATGGTACATATATACAATGGAATATTGCTTAGCCATGGAAAGGAACAAAATTGAGTCATTTGTTGAGACGTGGATGGATCTGGAGACTGTCATACAGAGTGAAGTAAGTCAGAAAGAGAAAAACAAATATTATATATTAACGCATGTATGTGGAACCTAGAAAAATGGTACAGGTGAACCGGTTTGCAGGGCAGAAGTTGAGACACAGATGTAGAGAACAAACGTTTGGACACCAAGGGGGAAAACCACGGTGGGGTGGGGATGGTGGTGTGCTGAATTGGGCGATCGGAATTGACATGTATACACTGATGTGTATAAAATTGATGACTAATAAGAACGTGCAGTATAAAAAACAAACAAACAAACAAAAAACAGTAGTACTAAACTTTCTTTGGGTTATTTGTATGGAAATATGTTAATATAAATGTTTCAGACATTGCATGAAATTTCTAAAAATCTTATATGTTCTGGTATAATGTTATGTCATAATTCTAGTTATTACTTTAAAATGTGTATCTCAGAAATAACTAAAAAAAAGTAAAAATAAATAAATAAACTGAAGTCTTCCTTTAACAAAAAAAAAAAAAAGGATATTGGGGGGTTCAAATATGAAGGAATAGAAAAGACATAACAAGGACATATGACCTAAAAGAAAACTAAGTTACTGATGTCAGTATCCTAAAATAAGAAAATTAAATGGTAGGAAAAAAATTTCTCTAAAGTGCAAGTGGTTCGGGGAGGGATATAATCTGTAATTAAATAATAGCTCACATAATACTGCAATAAAGAGCAAATATAAATGTGGCAATATAGCCTTAAAATATTTAAGGCAACAATTTTATAATAAAGAACAATTACAGGCAAACACCTTATCTTCAGCTCTTAAATGGATAGCAACATTTTCCCACCATTCCTCTGTGTAGGATCTCCATGTATATATACCATTCCACTTTCTCTTATCTAATGAAATCATCTTACCAACAATTACCTTCTTTGTCTCCTCCATCATCAGGTTGTTGTTTCTTGTATGTGTTTTTTGTTGTTTTTTTCATATCTGCTAGAGCATTCCTATCAACATTAAAAAAAAGTTTTTTTCTCATGATCTTAGGATACTCTTGACACTGTCTCATTACATACAACTCTATTTCTTTGTTCCTTATGTTACAAAGCTCCTCAAACATCATTGCTATATACATGGTCTCCAATTCCTTATCACCCACTTTTTCTGAAGTCCACTCTAATCAGGCTGTCCTTTCAAGTAATGAACAGAAACTCTAAAGTTAAGGTAATAATTGACTTATGCGTTGCCAAACTTAGTGGCAAAATTTCAGTCCTGTTGTACTTCTGAAATTAACAGGGCAATTCACTCACTCTTTTATATCTTATCTTTGCTTATAAGATACCACCATTTTCTCATGTTCTTCATACCACAGACTCTAATCCTTTACAATCTTCTTTGCTTGTTTCTCCTCTTCTTCCCAACATAAGTATTAAATCTCTGCTACTGATTTCTATATAGGTTTATTCGCTTGATGATGTTTTTCAGGCTCATGACTTTAAATACTGTTTGTATGCTAAGTTATTCCAAGCTCAAACTTATTTCTTTAGAGCTTTCTTGATTTTTGATTCTCTGAGTGTCTAGTAGATATCTGAAAAAAAAGTCCAAATAACTCTGATTATTAGTCTCCTAAAAAAACCAAAAAACAAAAAAAATGTTGTCCATTTTAGCTACTTACTCATCTCTGTAAAAAACATGTGTCATTGACTTTTCTTTTACGCCCATATTGAATCCATCAATACATCCTGTTGGCTTTACCTTAATAATATAGTTAGAATCACACCAGTCAAGCATCTAAACGTGAAAACTACAATGTCGGAGATGAAAAACATACAGGCTGGAATTAGCAGTACATTAGAAATTTAGAAGAAAAGATGAGTAAGCTTGAAGACAGTAATATAAACTATCCAGAATCAAACCACACTTTCAAAAACATGAAGATAAAAAACAATAAAAAGAATATTAGTGAGTTTTGGTAGAAATTCCAAAGACCTAGTATGCATGTAATTGAGTTTCTGAAAGAGAGGAAGAGAGAAATGCAGCAGTGTGGTGGCTAATTTTATGTGTCAACTTGAAGAATATTTTTGAGATTAACATTTAAATCAGTAGACTACTAGTAAGCAAATTGCTTTCTATAATATGGAAGGATTCTTCCAGTAAATTGAAGGCCTGTAGAACAGAAAGATCTGCCTCCCTGAGCAAGAAGGAGTTCTTCAGCAAATGGATTTTAGACTTCATTTGCACCATCAACTCTCTTGGGTCTCTGCCTGCTGGGCATGATAGTAAAACTGCACCATTGACTCTCCTGGGTCTCTAGTGTTTCTAGTAAAGACCGCTAGAGGTAGTTTGCTTTCAGCTGACAAAGTCAATAATACACCTTCACTGTCCTATATTAATTCTCCAGTCCTATATCATATTTAATTCATAGGGATCTTGACCACCTTTCCCTTGTATCACAGTGAGTGATTCATTACATGAATGATATTATGCTGATTAGACCTAGTGAGCTAGAAGCAGCAACTGCTACAGACTTATTAAGACACCCAAGAGAGTGGGAAATAAATCTGAGAAAAATTCGAGGGTGTTCTACCTCAATGAAATTTCTAGATGGCCCTCCTACAACCAAAAAGTTCCTTTTTCTTGGAACTCCTCTAGTGGGCCTCTTTCAGTTTTAGAGACAATGTATTCTTTATTTGGATGTGTTTTTTTGCCCATTATCAAAGTGACATAAAAAGCTTCTAGTTTTGAGTGGGACCCAGGATAAGAGAGCTTTGCAAAAGTTCCAGGCTGCTATGCAAGCAGTTCTGCCACTTGGGCCATATGATATAGTGCATCCAATGGTGCTGGAAGTGTCATTGGCAGACTGGGATGCTATTTGGAGTCTTTGGCTAACCCTTATAGGTAAATCAGAGTGCAAGTCCTTAGGATTTTGGAGCAATGCTGTACAATCCTCTGCATATAATTATTCTCCTTTTGAGAAATAGCTTTTGGCCTGCTAGTGGGCATCAGTAGAGACTAAATGCTTAAACAGTGGGCCACCAAGTTACCATGAAACTTGAGCTGCCCCTCATGAACTAGGTGTTATCTGACCCACTAAGCCATAAAGTTGACCATGCATAGCAGCATTCCATCATCAAATGGAAGTCATCTATATGAGACTGGGCCCAAGCAGCCACTGAAGGTACAAGTAAGTTATATGAAAAAGTGGCCTAAATGCCCATGGTCTCCATGCTTGCCATACCATCTTCTCTACTCCAATGTGTTCATCAGCTTGGATTACTATAACAAATTACCATAGAATGGGTAGCTTAAACAACAAACATGTAATTCTCATAGTTCTGGAGGCTGGGATGTCCAAGATCAAGGTATAGGCAGATTTGACTCTGGTGAGAGCCTACTTCCTGATTTGCAGATGGCCACCTTCTCATTGTGTCCTCACATGGCAGAGAGCAGAAAGCAAAGTTAAACTGTCCTGTCTCTTCTTATTTGGGCACTAACCCCATTTATATGAGGGCTCCACCCTCAAGATCTATTTACCTCCCAGAGGGCCCACCTCCTAATACTATCACAACGTGGTATAGGATTTCAACATATGAATTTTGGTGGGACACAAACATTCAGTCCATGGTACCCAGCCTGCACCTATTCCCTCATGAGGAATTCCTTCCATCAGTTGACAGGGAAGAAAAAAATTGGGCTTGTTTTATAGATGGCTCTGCATGATGTGCAGGCATGACACAAAAGTGAATAGCCTCAACACTATAGCCACTTTTTCTGACTTCCCTGAAGGACAGTGGTAAAGGGACCTCCTGCAAGTGGACAGAAATTCAAACAGTTTACTTTGCCTGAAAGGAGAAATGGCAGATGTGTGATTAAATACCATTTCATGGGCTGTGGCCATGTTTCAGCTGGATGGTCAGAGACTTGGAAGCAACATGACTGAATATTTGGTGACAAAGAATTCTGGGGAATAGATGTGTAGATAGAGCTCTCTTAATGGCAAAAATTGTGAAGATATTTGGGCCCCATGTCATTGCTCACCAAAAGGTAAGTTCAGCAGAGAAAGATTTTAATCATAAAGTAAATAGAATGACTTGTTCTGTAGATACCAGTGAGTTCTTTCCCCAATCACACTTGTCATTGCTCAAGTGACAAAATTGGCCATGGTGTCAGGGATGGAGGTTATGCATGGACTCAGGAAGGTAGACTTCCATGTACCTGGACACAGCTGCTGCTGAGTGCCCAATATGCCAGCATTAGGACCAACACTAAGTCCTTGATTTGACACCATTCCCCAGGATAATCAGCCAGCTACCTAATGGCAAGTTGATTACATTGGACTGCTTCTGTCACAGGAGAAGTCTTTTGTTCTTAGTGAAATAGATATTTACTCTGGACATAGATTTTCCTTTCCTACATGAAATACTTCTAACAAAACTGCTGTACGTGGAATTACACAGTGTCTTATTTACCATTATAATATACTGGCTTTTAATCAAAGAACTCACTTCAAAGCAAGTGAAGTGTGGGAATGGACCCATGCTCATGGAATTTATTGGTCTTACCATATTACCCACTATCCTGAAGCAGCTGGCTTGATAGAACTGTGGAAGGGCTTTTTGAAGACTCAGTCACAGTGGTAGCTAGGGGGCAATGTCTTGCAAGCCTGGGGCAATGTTATCAGGAGGCTGTATAGGCTCTGAAGCAGTGTCCAATATATGGTACTGTTTCTCCCATAGCCAAGATACAGAGATTCAGGAATCAAGGTGTGAGAAAAGGATTACCATCATTCACTATTACCCTAATGACTCACTAACAAAATTTTTGCTTCCTGTCACTGTGACCTTATGCTCTGCTGGCATAAAGGTCTTAGTTCCAAAGGGAGAAATGCTTCCACCAGGAATGCATTCCACCAGCAATTATTTCAATAAACTGGAAGTTAAGACTGCCACAAGGCAATTTTGGACTTCTCATGCCTCTGCATCAGTAGACAAAAGGAGTTATTATACAGTCTGGGTAATTGATGATGACTACCAAGGGGAAATTGAACTGTTACTCCACAATGGAGGTAAGGAAGAATATGTCTAGAATAATTGAAATCCCCTAGGGTGCCTCTTATCATTACCATGCCTTGTGATTAAAATCAGTGGGAAACTACAACAACCCGATTCTGGTAGAACTGTTATTGGTCCATACCCTCAGGAATGAAGGAAGGAAAGAGGCTTATTTCCATTTTAATTTTAACAAAGTTTAACTTATCAAATTTTCCTTCATGGATAGTATTTTTGGTGTTGCAAAAACTCACCAGCCAACCAAATGTCATGCATATTTTCTGCAATGTTTTTATCCAGAAGCTTATGGTTTTACATTTTGAATTTAGGACTATAATGCATTTTAAGTTAATTTTTATGTAATAAGGTATCTAGGTTCAATTGTTATACATAGGCATCCAATTGTTCTAGTTCCATTGGTTGAAATCTCCCCCTTTTTCCATTGAACCCCTGTGTTCTTTTGTCAAAAATCAGTTGACTATGTTTATGTGGGTCTATATCTGGGCTCTCTATCATGGTTTTTTGATCTGTTTGTTTATTCTCTTACCAATATCATGTGCTCTTGACTGCACTAGTTGTATAGTCTTGACATTGGATAGTAAGTTCCCTAATTTTGTTCTTTTATATAATTTTGACTATACTGTGTCCTTTGCCTCCCCGTGTACAGTTTAGAATCAGTCTGTGGATATCCACAAAAAGGTTTACTGGGATTTTTCCATTGCATTGAATTTATAGATCAAATTTGGGGGAATTGACATCTAAAAATATCAAATCTTCCAATCTATGTTTCCAATCTATGCTCCAATCTATGCAAAATACACCTCCATTTATTTAGAATTTTTTTAATTTCTTTTTTTCAGTGATTTGTAGTTTTCCATGTGTAATTCCTGTGCACACTTCTTAGATTTGTACATAAATACTTCATTATCATGGTGCTATTGTGAATGTTATTTTTAAAAGTTGCAAATTCAGTAGTTTATTGCTACTGTATAGGAAAGCAATTCATTTTTACATATTAGCATTATATTTTGCAACCTTGCCAAACAAGCTTATTAGAGTACTTGGAGAGGTGTTTTTTGTTTGTTTGTTTGTTTTCTGTATATTCCCTGAGGTTTTTCTACCCTGAAATCAGTGAAAATGAATTGAAAATCATTTCATCTGCAAATGAACACAATTTTATTTTCTTTCGTGTCTGCATCCTTTTATTTTTCTTCCTTTGTTGCCCTAGTTAGGTCTTCTAATATGATGTTGAACAGGAGTAGGAAGGAAGGCATCCTTGCCTTTCTCCCACTCTTAGAAGGAAAGTAGTTGTCTCTCACCATTAAGTATCATGTATCTATAGGTTTTTGTGTATAACCTGTTTTTCTGGTAAGGGAGTTCTATTCCTAGTATTTTGGGAGTTTTTAATCACAAATACCTGTTGAATTTTGCTGAATACTTTCTATGCATCTTATGATTTTTCTTATACAATCTGCTAACCTCACAAATTGCATTTATTTATTCATTAATATTGAACCAGCCTCCTATTCTTGAAATAAACCACACGTGGTTGTGATATATTAGTCTTCTACATTTTATTTGATTTGATTTGATAGTATTTTGTTAAGGATCTTTGCATCTATGTTCATCTATAATAAAATTTGATAGTTTCCTTCTAGTTAGAAAAATGTTGATTACTGAAATATGAAAGAGATAGTATCAGATAAATTCATGTACTAAATAATAATATCACCATGCAAAAAATATGCTATTATGGATCAAACTAATTTCCACAAAAATTAGGTAGTACATAATGTATATGTTTTACATTCAAAAATTATTTTTAATGTGTCTATTATTTTAAAATACTGTGTTTGTATAGTGTGTAAGTGTAGGAATTTCCTGGATGATGTAAAATAAAATACGAAGGTAGGGTAACATAGTTCAGATAAACATTATTGTATGGGAACAAAGATCATTGGCTCTAGAGTTAGAACATTTAAAGTGTGAATCCTGGCTCTAACATTGTATGAACCTTGAAAAATTCTTTGCTGTATTATCAGGTCAATAGAACAAGTAATCCTATTTCACTCATGGGATTGTTCTGAGATTATATGACATAATGTTTTTTAAATCACTAGTATGGTTCTGACACATAATTATGTATATTCATTTACTCAGCAAACATTTATTGAATGTCTGTTCTTCTACCATAGTTAATCAGTAAAAATTGAAAATAAAGAAGCCATTATTCTAATTGTAAAGATGAATATGGTTAGTAATTATGAAAATGGTAATTTGATGAATAAAGGTTTGTGACAATTAATCAAAGCCTTTTGTGATTTGATTGAAAGAATGCCAGACAGAAACATTCTGCCTGGCAGAATGTTTCTTCCCAAAGTTTCAGTAATCTATGGAGTGACCACAACCTAGCAACCTGAATTTTCAATTATTAGTCCTGAAATATGTGGAATTATATGTTTGGAAAGATGTTACTTTTGCCACAAATCTGTGTTTTTACTAATCTGGATAAAAAATATATTTTAAGAAATAAATTCAGTTTTCATACTCTATTATCATAATTGCCAAACAAATAAGCAACTGATAAATAAATCTAAACACTTTAAAATAACAAGTTTAAGTTATCTACATTTTAAACAAATATATTAACTAAATACAAATTCTTTGACAGCCTGATACTTCAATGAAACTTGAAAAGAAAACTAAATATATGAACTTTTAGTATAGTTGAAGTGTTACTTAAACTAATGTAAAGGGGACTGATTTAATAATTCTGTTGCTATGTATTCTTTAAAGTTCTTTATTCTGTAAAGTCTGAATTTTGACAATGATTTCACCTAATTTTGAATAGTTGAATTTTAAAATTATAATACTACATGTAATAGTAGATATCTTTGTATAGGGATGGAACCCTAACACATAAGAGGAATTAGAATACAGGAACCCTCAATAAAAAAAACCCTCAAAAGACAGGTTGACCTGAGTATTAAGGTGAAATGTCAGCAAATTTATGACATCCAAAAAATTTAAAATAACAATTCAAAACAGAGAAGAAAAACAACAATTAAAATCAGTTTACGTGAAATGGTATATAAAAAACATACAAAAATAAATGTGATCTCATGAGAACTCACAAGTAGAGAGAAAAATATCTGTGGCATGCGTGAGGTCAGTACAAAGTAATACATATGATTAGTTTGGGGCTTCTGTACCAAAATAAATGAATAAATGAAAATGGAGCAAATTGTAGAGAATGTAAGGGAAAATATTATTACCAAAGTTTTATCTAAACAGTCAGATTTTGAGTGTGATAACATACAGAGCTGAAAAAAATAAAAACTCTGGCTAAGGAAAAATATAAAAACAAAGCTAAAGAATTTGTTGTTTTCCTTCATTTTCTTCAGATGTAAGTAATGAAGCATGGTCCAGATCGATCCAGTGGTTCCTACTCTAAATGAAGAGAATGGAAACAGATATTTTCCATCACATTTTATTAGAAACCCCATGTCCCTCCTTATATTGCTGAACGTGGGTCCACAGGTTTTATTCTAACATTTTCATTTGGAACCTGTTTTATTTTTTTCATAGCACTACATAGGTGGGTATAAAAGCAATGAAAAACTATAGTAAGCAAATTTATCATCGTTAATTTTGGGGGAATACTTTCATACAGATGTGACGCTTGAAGTATAACTAGACTCTAATTAGATCAAGAGTATAAGCAAGGGATTTAAATTAATGGAAACAACGTAGACAAAACTCTCTGACAGGTAGACTGCCTTAAACAGAAAGGAGGTTATAGTGGGAAAATTTTGCATATCATAGAATCCCAAATTTTCAGAGCTAGAAAAACTTGAGAATTTACGCTAACTTCCCAGTTTTCCTCAGTGGGAAAACTGACAATCAGACAGTTAAGAATTCTTCCGTATAACAGATAGGCAATACAGAAAAACAACTATAACCATGTTCAAGTTTCTTGACTCCAAGTCTAATATCTTTATACTCTCACCAAGGTGAAGATTGCAGGTGACTTATGTTTTGCACACCTGTGTGCAGGTGACTTAAATATTTTTCCTTTATACATTCTAAGACCCAAGCCTCTTTATGAAGTGTGATTTATATTACTATATTAAAAGGAAAATTTTAATTCAATGTATTTTTTTAAAACGCGTATTTTTCACTAAATATCAATAACTGTATGAAAATGAACACCTCTTCTTCCATCTCCTGGACCATAAGGTTTGCTAACTCTGCACAGCTGTAGAAATTTAAATAACTGGCATGTGGGGACAGGGTGAAATTTAGCCTTTTCAAGCAGATTCTTTTTTTTTTTTTTTTGCAATGACATATTGTCTCATCAACACATCTAGGAGCTTCTATTTTTGAAATGCTTCACTTATCACTTGTGGCGTGTTGAAATGGAACCTATTTTTTTCCCCAAAGAGAACATTCCTTGCAAAGACAGATTGTCTCATCTGCATTAAGAAACTGTCCCTTATGAAATACTCTGTCTACTGAGACAGCACATGCTTTCTCTCTGCAAGACTTGAAGATTTAAAGATTGGAACTTTTACTTTATTCTTGAATGATAGTTTTTTGTCAGAAGCTAATAATTTAACTCTTTGGGTTTACATTCCTTATAAAACCCAATTATTATACTTAAAAAAGAAGAAGTCATACTTCCATAAAAAGATACAGACTTTCATACAGATGTGATGCTTGAAGTATAACTAGACTATAGAAATTGCGGATAAAACTTTCCTTAGGTAGTTAAGTATCCTCCTTCCCACTAGACTATATATATATATATATATATATATAAAGGAATTATGTTAAGTTGAAGAATGTACCAATGAGGAGATGCCGAGGGACTATGGAACTCTGTGGACAGTGAAGTTGTCCTCTCTTGCCATAGAAATGGTCCAATATTCAGCACAGCAGGAGCAAGCTCAGAGTCCAATAACAGATAGTCCAGGCTCATACCTCAGATGAACTACTCCCTGGCTGGTGACATTGGGCAAGTCACTCTATTGCAATAACTCTCGGTTTGTGTGTGTGTGTGTCTGTCTGTGTCTGTCTGTGTCTGTGTCTGTGTGTATTTACCATACAGGATGAGGATAATAATGGCAAATAGCACATGGGAGTTTTGTGGGTATTGAAAGTGCTTCAGCATGCCATGAGCTTAGCATATACTGCTTGGAAAGGAGTAAAATCTACATATGGCTATTTAATATAAATTTTTATTGAAGTGTAATATTCATTTTGAAAATATTGAATTTATAATGAAAAAGCTCAATATATTTTGACCAAATGAACTTCATGTAACCAGCCATGTAATCAACGTTCAGATCAGAACAGCAAATATTCCTAGTACTCTCATGGAATGTTGAAATGGAACCTATTTTTTCCCTAAACTTTTATTACTTTCTTGGAGTCACTACCCCAGCAAGGGTAATGACTGTCCTGAGAGCTAACTATCAATTTCTTTAGCCTGTGTTTGATTTTCTATATAGGGAGTTATACAATATGGGCTCTTTTTTGTTTTGCATTTTTCACCCGATATTTTCTGACTTGTACTCTCAAGGCATCTAGGACAGAGGAGGGGGCAGACAAATAAATAAATCTAGCTGTTTCTCAGTCAATGGTGGGGAAATTCAAATTGATACTTTTTCCTTTACAACATCATTCAATTGCAGGTAAAAACAGAGAAATATTTACCAAAATTCATAAAAGTTAAATACACAATTTTATACCATATCATACTGACTTCAGAATATAAATACAGCAAATAGTTTCAATGATACAAGAATTCAGGGAACACAGTGCCAAAAATTACTTATAAAAAGAAGAAACTCTACTCATAAAATCTAGCCATCTAATAGAATAAAACAACTTTAGTAAAAGTATCTAGCCTCACATATAAAATTCTGCCTAAACAATGGTCTAAAAATATAAATGGTGCAAATCATGTAAGCATAAAAATAGCAATTTGAGAATTAACACTTGGAAGTTAGAGGCAGCAAGGAATGTCAGTGCCATAATCTCATTTTTCTTATTTACAAATTAATACAAATTATGTAGATTTGTTAAAGTAAATGAAAGAAATTTAACTCCATTATATAAACTCAAAATAATTAGCCAAGCAACTTAAAAATAAAAACATAAATATTAAAAATTAAGAGTTAGGCAGAGAAGGAACTTACTTCTACCAACCTATTTATATTTTTTGTTTAAAATCATTTAAAAATGTCTCTTTTTATATTTTCTCCCTTCCTGATTTCTATTGGAATAAAGTTTTTACCACTTCACTAATTTTTTTTGTGTGTGTGCTATTTTGAGGTCATTGATTGTATTTTTCTTTTTTTTAATCCTTAAAGTTTAAAACAAATATTTAACTGTGAATATTCTAACAAATTTATAGTTGTTTTTACAATTAATATTAAAAAAGGATCAATTTAACAGTTTGAGTGCCCTATTTTTCCTTGTATCTCAGGTGTCTTCTCAATGCTTATCTTTCCTTTTTGTTGAAAGATGCAGTCAGTATTTTATTTTGAGGGTTTTAGAGTGGTAAGCTACATTCGATATGATAAAGAGTCATAGTTAAAATGTGGCCCTGGGCTTCCCTGGTGGCGCAGTGGTTGAGAGTCCGCCCGCCGATGCAGGGGACACTGGTTCGTGCCCCGGTCCGGGAAAATCCCACATGCCGCGGAGCGGCTGGGCCCGTGAGCCATGGCCGCTGAGCCTGCACGTCCGGAGCCTGTGCTCCGCAACGGGAGAGGCCACAACAGGGAGAGGAGGCCCGCGTACCGCAAAAAAAAAAAAAAAAAAAAAAATGTGGCCCTGCACTGAGTCTGGCTTGATCATTTACTAGCTTTATGACCATAAGCTCTCTTCCCTGTTTCTTAACTGACCCTTTATAGTTGTGTCTATGTGACCTTTGAAATGTATACATTTCTTCAAATTTATGTTTGTTTCTTTTAGTTGTGTATTTCATCCACTCTACTGTCTTTGTAATGAGACAGTATATTTTTAATTTGAAAAACATATAAATATAGAAAGATATAAATATAGGTATAAACAAAGACACAGACATAGATATACAGCTATATCTTCCAATGTTTCCAATGAGATCTTTTTCATAGACATCTGTTCTCATGTTACTTTTATTTGTTTATATTTCATGAAGCCTTTCTCTGTCTTACTGTCTCTAATTTATATTTTTGAACATCTTAAATGAATTTCTTTTAAAATTGTTGTTAGATATAAATAATTTATAATTAATTAATCTATGTTGAAATTATGTGTTGATTATTTATATTGTTGGCTTTCTTAACATTAGATATTTTTTTTCACTAGATGGGACTTAATTTATAAATTCCTTTTTAATGAGAGAAGGTTGCTGTTATTTCTCTCTGTAGGTATTGTATAATTGCTTCCTCCTAATCTCTAATGAAGAGCTAGGTGTTATAATACCAGTTGATGTTACTATAATTTTATAATATTAGGGTATTATGCATCCAGTTACTGAACTGGTATAAGTTTATATATAGTTTGATCCACTTTTCCTTTCTTTTCTTTTCCTTCTCACTCTCCTTCACAGGAGTCAAATCTTCATTTCAATCTGACAGCTCTCATAGCCCCATCTAGTTCCTTTTCCCCTATATTTTCCTCATCAGCATTTTTTCCAATAAATATTGTGTTCTTCTAATCTCATTTTGGCTTCTATGTCACAGAAGTCCAGGACTAACCCACTAGATATCCTTTATAATGAACAAGTTATTGTACTTCCATCTTTTACCACTAAGAAAGAACAGTGATTGGCAGGTCTCTTTGGCTTATGGATTCAGGATACATTATACTGTCCTGATGCACTTAACAGATCAAATGAAAGAAAGAAAGTTTTGAGTAGGTATGAGACAAATAGATGCTGATATGACTTTGCGTGATCTTACACTGCTAGGGAAATCTGTGGTAGATAAGGTTGTCTTTGCATAAAATCACACCTGTGATATCATGAAGAGTACTCTATGACCAGCTGTTACAGGAGGAAAATAAACCAAGTCTGATTTATGCGTAGATCAATTCAATGTGTTTGTACAAGTTGACAGTCAATTTCTATTACATGATAGCCTCATACATTGCTGGCTCTAAAAAAAAAATGTGGTCAGGGTAAATTCTTCTAGTGTTCAACAATGATGATTCACTGCATTGGAGAAAGAGCTGCCTGAAGTTAGGTTACAAATGGATTCCTAAACTGCGATGAATGGTATGGCTATTTGGTCAGGAGCCTGGAAGGAGAAAAATCGGTAGATTTTGATGAAGAAGTAAGGAGGACACGGAGAAGAAGTGTCATAACACACCTTGGGAGTGGTTTTAAAGTACAATACGAGGATCGCTATGTGTCTCATTAATGACCACTAGAAAACATCCCCTGCAGAAGATGCACTAAACCAGGTGAACAGGTTGATAGATTCAGTAGCTTTCAGCTTCTGCCACCCTAGTTTTTGTACAATGAGTCCACAGATCTCCATGCATGGTGGTGGGTGGTGGATCCACAGTAAATGGTGGTAGAGACAAAAACTGTGCATGGGTCCAATACCATAAGCTTCTTCTTACCAAGGCTTATTTAGTGACTGCTACTACTGAGTGTTTGATATATCAGCAGCAGAGATATTGTTGAGCCTTAGTATAATTTAATACCTCAAGGAGATCAACTAGAACATTGGTGGCAAGTTGGTTACATCAAACCTCATACAACTAAAAATTATTTTATTTAGTCTTTACTGGGACTAGAGAATTTTCCCAATGTGAGTTCACTTCTTTGACTCAGTATCTTTACTAACACCACTATGCTCACAGAGTATCTGATTTACTGACATGGGATCCCACATGACATGGCCTCTGATCAAGTGATTCACTATATGGGAAAGGAGATGTGAAAATGAACACGTAACAGTGAGTACTGACCCTTCCACATATTACACTATCCACAATCTGCTGATTTTTTAGATCAGTGGACTAGCTCCTTGATAGCTTGGCTAAGTGTCAATTTGGAGAGAAACCCTGTGAGTTTCGGGTACTGTCCTTTTGGATCCAGTGTATATCTTACACTAATGATGCTGAGTCCTTAGGAGGTAGAACACACAGATTGAGAAACCATGGGTGGGTGGATACAGCAGTGGCCCACTCACCATTACTCCCAGGATTTGTGCTTCCTGATTTTGCAACCTTAAATTCTATCAGTCTAGAAATCTTCGTCCCAATATAGGAACCAGAGGCACAGAAGTAGTCTCACTTGGTTATTTTGTGATCCCCATGCCAAGAACCAATAGGAAAGAAGGGAGCTGCATTACTGGTAGGGTTATTGACCCTGTTCATCATGAAGATGAATGAGACCAATTGATTGATATATTGACTGATATATATTAGGGTCAATCATGGTAATCTCATGACCTATTTTAACTCTAAGTGAGAAATTACAATAGCCATGGCCTGAAGAAGGCATGGAAACAAGGCATCATGCAACCAGATAAGCTACTTTGTTGGAAGAAATGCTAGCTGAGGGTGAGGAAAGTCTAAAATGGATGGTAGATGGAGGAAAAATGAACATTACCTTGGGACTATAGGCAACTAGCAGAGATTTAGTGCATCCAATAACTTCTCCTTCCATATTGCTCCCCCCAAATTATGATCATCCAATATCTTAAAGGAAATATAGCAGGATGGAATAAACTTAAATTCAAGTGGAGCCAACCAGTGCAGGGGAGGGATATAGGGGATATCTGAAGTACTTGGTCCAGGTACCTTCCAAACTCTTAAACTGTTGCTCTGCTTCAGATTGCCAGTACCTGTGATTCACTTTAGGGACTGACCTTAACATCTTGGAACTGCTTTGTCCCCATGTGCAGAAAGCTGGAAGTGTCTGGGAATTTTTTATCCCCCAGAATTTATATCTGGCTCTTAATAGATGGCTGACAATTGTGGCAGTGTGAAAGCCCATTTCCTTGACTTGAGTGAGTAAAAACTTTGGGTCTTAACCTAAATCGAAGAGTTCTGCAAATCAGTCTGATGCTATACCCCATGGAACTTGAACTCAAATCACCCCCATACTGGGCTTCGACCTGTTTCCTGTCCTGCTTTCTTCACAACATGCCTGATTTCTCACTTGTACATAAATTCATTCTCACATAACTTGTGTTTCTGGAGAATCTGTTTTATGATGACTTCTTGCAACATGCGCGGTAATGAAGGTAGAATTCTGAACAAGGTAGTCATGATCATTCTCTTAAGGAAACGTATTCCATTATAGTGCTTAGAGCTAATGCAGTAAATGAAATAATTATAGATTTTAGTAACTTTAATGCACATCATAAACAGCTGACTGAGATAAATAATAATTGGGTAATTTTTTATTTTTTATATAGAAAAACCAGAATCTGACAGTCCCATCTCTCTCCCGCTCTGCTGCCAAGGCACAGACAGCTGCTGTGTTCACTTCTAGCATAAAGCAGTGAGTGTGAATCCTGGGGATGGCAGAGGGCTGAGTCTCTATTGAGAATTCTTCCATTCTCAATGGGTTGCACATAATCATTCTCTGAAAATAAACTATAGTTACACCCTTTCCAGAAGGATTTTATGCTCCCTCGCCTACAATCACTGGAGGCAGTCCTCTATGATAGAAATTGTACCCACATACAGGGAATAGGTATTCTCTAACGCAAATTCAAGCTGACAACCAATAATCATCAATCTAATAGGAAAACTCAGACAATGAAAGCAAAGTAACAATGTTCATCAATATATGAAAAGACAAAGGAAATCCCGTTACAACAGACTACCTATTATGGAGTGGGAAAACAT